>NC_056432.1:55101508-55401508 GCF_018296145.1 Oncorhynchus tshawytscha
CAGTGATCACTCACTGGTAAGGGTGGTGGTTGTACTAACATCAAGAGTGCACCCTTCACTTCCATTTACTATTTCTTCCTCTATTCTCTGTTCTTATGTCTCCCTAATCCTCATCTTTCTATCCCTCTCTCCCACTAATTTAGTCACCTCAAATCTGACATTCAGCAGCAGGGGGCAGTAGAACACAGTTTGTGAAAAAATCTAATGATGCTAATTACCACTGTTTATAGTTTATAAAGTTCTTAAGAATGTGAAGTTAGGATAGCCTGAACATGAGAACGGTTCAAGAGTTACTTTAGGAGAGATAATGTATGCTTATTTATATAGCTATAGTTGATACCATTTTTTAAAGAATTGGAAGATAGGAGAGCCTGAACATGCGAGAGTTGGTTTAGTGTCTCTAGCTTGAACGTTTGAAGAGTAACTGTTGGCGAGTTATTTTATGCACATTTATGTAAATGTATATAGTTATAGTTGATAAAGATCTTAAAGGATTTGAAGTTAGAATATACCTGAACATAGAGAATTATTTATTTATTTTACCATTCAAGTCTACAGCCCTTTTCTCCCCCATTGAAATATATTGGTAGCTCATTAAAAATATTGTTATAGTTCAAAAAGTATAAATGCTATCAAAAATATTTTCTCAAGCAATCTAAGTCGGGGCCGTCTGTACGTTTTGAAGTTGGTTTTCGTGTTCATGGAGTAAGTCACTTAAAGCTTTGGAGTGGGCTAAAGAAATCAAATACTAAGAATATGAGTATGTAAGAAATCTCGAGTTGTGCTTTGCCTTCAGCAAGCACACCGAATGATGAATATATCATCAACATGAACATTAAAGACAACACAAAAGATCCAAATGATTCACCCAGACACACGTATCTTTACTCGTTCTTCACACAGACTTAGACAAATAAACACAGAGCGCTCTTCTACTCCCTCTTCAGTCATTCACATACACACGTACTCAATCACCTCTCCCAACCCTTTTCACACCGACACAAATAAACAAAAACGGGACCCTAATGTCCTATCCACAGAAACACAACTACACAACTACTCCCAATCGTGAAACTACACACCATACATAGACATTCACCCACCAATGACCAATGATGATAACCAAGGGGGAGAAGGGGTTATTTCTCAGTCGAATAAATGGTCCATTACATAATGTAAGCACTTGCCCAGAGACTGCACCACACCACTGATAAGATGCTTCACAAGGACAATAATGGACGTAAGCAAATGCATTACATTGCCTTAGATAGAACAAAATTGCTTTTCTTTTTTTAAATGAATGCCAGTTAAAGGATGACTGAACTGAAGAAGAAGAGACAAAGCCACGACACCAGACTGAATATGACATTATTACTAATGTCCTAGTATACATTATTGATTCTCATTATTACTAATGTCCTAGTATACATTATTGATTCTCATTATTACTAATAACTTAGTATACATTATTGATTCTCATTATTACTAATGTCCTAGTACACATTATTGATTCTCATTATTACTAATATCTTAGTATACATTATTGATTCTCATTATTACTAATGTCCTAGTATACATTATTGATTCTCATTATTACTAATAACTTAGTATACATTATTGATTCTCATTATTACTAATGTCCTAGTATACATTATTGTTTCTCATTATTACTAATAACTTAGTATACATTATTGATTCTCCTTATTACTAATGTCCTAGTATACATTATTGATTCGCGTTTCAAAACGGAGTAGAAAAAACTATGAGGGATAGTTTTGTGAGAATTCACCCCACACATGACTTCCAAATGACCATACTGCAAACAGCCTGAACATTTTTACTTCTTTTCACTTCCTCTTGATCTGTTTTTCATTCAGACTTTAAAGACAACATGGTTTTATCTACAAAGCACTGGGGATCAGCCGGACAAAGAGAAAGAGCGAGAGAGTGAGTGTGTGAGCGAGTGGAACGAAATAAGATATACAAAAATTACAATAAAATATTTGGACTGAGTGCCAACTGTGAATAGACTCGGGATTATTTCCCAAGAGGCCAAATTAGTTTTATAGGTGAGTTTGGAGGCAGAGGGGGGATGTGGGCTTGATGTGTGTGTTAGCAGAGAAAAGCAGTGACCTAGCAGTCCTCTGTATGGGCCCCTGAACAGAGGATCTCAGATTGTGGTCATTGGGGTTGGTTGACTGACTGATCTGGAGGGAAGGAGATAATGGAGTAGACATGTTGAGTAGTGGGCTGCTATATTTCTCTTGGGAATGAACTATGGTGTATTTAGTGCTAATGTACTTTCTCTATGTCTCACAGCGTGTGGGAGAATCTCAATTGCATACGTCTCGCGTCCTCTCTCCTCGTCTCCTTCTCAAAACCCATCGGATGAGAAAGCCAGAGGTCCCTCCCTTCTGACCTTCTCCAATAGGTTTTGAGAAAGAGGGGGGAGAAGAGAGGACGCGAGGAGTATGCAATTGAGATTCTCCCCAGGTCTCTCTCACCCCCCCCCCCAGCCTGTGATCATCTCTTTGTCACAGCCAAGAGCTGAGGACTCTTCTATACTTCTGATCACTGCCCTCTTCTGCCCTGCCCTTCCATCGTGAGGAGTGCCAACTGAGATGACCAGACTAAAAACCCAGCCTTAGAGTGACACTGACCTCAGTCTCTTTCCTTCAACAGAGTGACACTGTCTCCAACTCCTATCCCATGTCTAACCCTAGCACCAACTGTATCTCCAACCCCATGTTCAACCCCTGACTCTAAGACCCTAACCATAGAACCTAACCATAGAACCTGCTGTATCACCTTAACCACTGACAGTGTTAATAATCCCAGGAGAAGGCTGCACGGTAAGCCAGGAAGATGGAGGTGTGGAGATGAACTCATTGTGCTCAGTGCAGTTGAGAAGTATTCGATACTGATAGGATGTGATAGTGCTGTAGAACTATACATGCTGTCCTGTAATTATTTTTATTTTTTATTTATTTTACCTTTATTTAACCAGGCAAGTCAGTTAAGAACAAATTCTTATTTTCAATGACAGCCTAGGAACAGTGGGTTAACTGCCTGTTCAGGGGCAGAACGACAGATTTGGACCTTGTCAGCTCAGGGGTTTGAACTTGCAACCTTCCGGTTACTAGTCCAACGCTCTAACCACTAGGCTACCCTGCTGCCCCTAATTAGATCTTTCCCATGTGGTCTGGGATTGATAGGCAGGACGTTACTGTGGAAATACATCATCAGCTGGACAGATTTCCTGAATCTCTACTATTATAAAGAAATTCAAAAGTGGCAATTTTATTTTTCCCTGGACATTCCCATCCTGACAGTACGCAGACACCCTTATACACAAACATGTTCATGTACGTACGCACGCACACACCCTGACCCTGACCTTACACAAATCCCTCTCTGGGGAGGCCTGCAGTCTGAAGTAGTCCATTAAACTCTGATGGAGGGTGCAAGGGATGGGCTTCTCTGCCATGTGAGGCTTACTTGACATTCGTGTGGTCAGCATGTGTTGCGTTCACATGCAATGCTACAATACTTCGCTTTTTCTCAGATGTTTCTTTCTCTATTCTCTCCCTTGGTCCAGCAGCATTAACCCCGTCACGAATAACTCTCCACTCAGCAGGGAACAGGTGGGGGAGTTTCCTGTGGGAGGAGGTCGACACGTTTGGTTATCTAGGAGACGAGCGGGCGTTTGGCCTGGAATGGGTGTGAAAGGGTGGGACGGGTGTGTGGGCAGTGGCCAGCTGTCCAGGGGGGCTGGGTGGTAATACAGCCCACACGGACCCGTTGCCAAACTTGGCAGAGAGCAGGCAGCAAGGTCACCCTGTCATCCAGTTCAACCCTGGCAGACAGGACTGAGCCATACCCACTGCAGAGAGACCTGGCCAGTGATCCACATGCAGGGCTCAGCCCATTCCAGCGGTTAAATGGGCTGGTCTGTACCGGATGTCATTATCGAACGAGCCACAGAGTAAAGTGCCTCTAAGAGCGCACAACTTTAATGTCCTGTCTTTAATAAATCATTGGGGGCGATCATTCTTCTATTAGACTCAATCACACATGAAATTAATCCAGACGATTATACTGCACACGATACCCAGTTTATAACGGCTTAGGTTAAGAAAGCCTCTTGACTTGCCATATTATCGATAGTGGCCTTTGCGTGACCATTTCAGGTTTGATACAGAGCCAGAGAGATTCATGCCAGAATCGGTGCTGGATATAAAGAGCAAACATATGTGCATTCAGAGTGGATATATCCACTTAAAGAGCCTGAAACTGATCCGTAGAGACTCCCTAACCATGTAACCTCCCAATCTCTCCACCCAACTAGCCGGCCGCTAACTCCTTTTTCCTCTGTCATCCATTTATTTCTACCCCCTCTCTTTCTTCAGCTCTCCACCTTCTGTTTGTTTTTCTGTCTATCGGGTCCCTCGTCCTCTCCCCCTCTTTCTCTGTCGGGCTCCTTTCCTCTATAAACCTCAACATTTCTTTCCTTTCCCTGCCAGTCCCCTACATGTTCTCTTCTTCTCCTTCTATTTCTTATGAGATGTGGTGGATCCTGGGCCGGGGTGAGATTTTCTTGCCGCATCCGCGTCTATTGACTTACGTTGACATGAGGGAAGAGGTTGATGATGGATGGATGATAGTATCATGATTTCCCCTTCATCATACTCTTGGTGACATGCCGACAATTGGTCATGCGGGTGGGGATTCCGTGGTCAGTGTGGAGGAGTGTTGAAGATCAAGGGAGAGAAAGGAACTCGTCTGAATGTGACATATTTCTATCTATCAAAGCTAGAATAATCACATCTGTTGCGTGCTTCGCCCCCCTCCCTCCCTCTACGCCCCAGTTGTTTGATCCGAACTACGCTAAAAGCCGAACACGGCCAATCCTGATGCCCACCCCCCAACCCACACACCCAAACCACATGCACACACAATGCCTTTCTCCCAGACTCAGCCCTCCACACCCTTTCCCAGCCACCACACACACGCACACACACACACACACCTTCTTTACTTGTTGCCGTCAGCAGCCGCAGTTCCTGCTTCCTCTGGAGCATCGGCAGTAGTGGTGCTGCTTTGAAAGCTTTCAATGGCATGCAGAGGTTTTTTTTTTGTGTGTGTGTGGGGGGGTATTTTTGATCTCCATGAAAAGGTTCATAGATCCCCGCCCCCCACCCCCGCTCTGTTCCCCTTCCCAGTGCTGATGTGACCCACTTCTGACTAAGCTGTAATGTGAGTGTGTGAATGTGGGTCGAACGGAGAAAGCTGCTTTAACACTCGTGGTTGACGGAGGAAAAAATGAAGAAGAAAAAAATGCGCTGAGTGGAAAAACGAGTCAACTATCTACAACGGACTGTTGACAATGTTTTGGGGGGAGAAAACGTCAAGGCAGGAGGATGAGGGAAAAGACTGAGGGGGAGAAGTGAATGAGTGTCCTGATACAACAGGGTCTCTATCAAAGATTTATTCATTGTCCCACTTTACAACAACAAAAAATCCTTCTGGCTAGTGACGCCGCGACTGCCCATCAATCTATCAGGGATAAAAATCTGTGCGTGTTGTTGAGCCCCGGTGGGCAAGGCGGTTGGCAGTCTGGGCAGAGCAAAGCCCATTCTTAAATGTCATCAGTCAAAGTGACGTGATATATTCACTTTATACGGGAGCTGTTTTTAGCCATACTGAAATGTCATTGGCTTTGTGACTGATACCAAAGCTACTGGAGCCTTGAATACACTACAGTCAACAGCCCCCTGCTCACCTCTCCAAGCACACAGATACAGGGAGAAAAACATTCAGCTAATGTACAATCACACATACACAGACACAAAAACACTCAAATACTGAACACACAACATCCAAGTCAGCCAGACTCTTAGTGGTCATGATATGTGCCTGGAAAACCCCCCTTTCCTCCAATTTGGCTCCATGCCAGAGGACCGAGGCCTGTGCCGGCTGCTCTCTCCTTTCCCAGACAGAGACACAGACAGGGCTAGAGCCCAGGCTTTCCTGTGAAAGGTCCCTAAATGTACATAAACCCTGTTCCCCCCCCCCATCTCTCCCTCTCTGTGGGCCACTCTACTCTATTGTTCTACAGTCCTATGCCATCCTATCCTGAGCATGGTACATCCTACTCATGGACTATGCTGCATCCAGACTTTTAACAACAGCATTTTGCAACAGGCCCTATGTTGAGTTGTGTGCTTTGGCTTTGCATGCATGTGGAACGGTATAAATCCGCTATATATCCTCAGGTTCATACAAATATTATTACGCCTCAGTAACAGGGTGGAACATCTGCCTGCAGCTTTCCTGCTTAGTGTGTAAAATTGAATTTGGCAGACTTCTAACCAAGCATGTTTCTGATTTAGCCATAAATTGTAGATCAGGGAGTGGAAGTTGACCAAAACGGGGGTGAAACAACACTCTGACAATGAGAATAAAGGCTTGTTGTGATTCAAATAAGGATGTCAGTCCTGTGATGAGGCAAATTCAATCAGGAGAATTGATGGGTCTGAGGCCCATCAGAGAGAAAACTCAAGCAAAGCTATCACTAATGAGACCAGCATTAAAACTAACTAGAAGAGTGGGATGTGTGTGTGTGTGTGTGTGCGTGTGTGCGTGTGTGTGTGTGTTTATGTGTGTGGGCACATGTGTGCATGGGTAATTCCACGAAATAAGTGCCTTTTGCGTCCCTTTGATAGTTTAAGTAGAAATATAGAATTTTAAAAGCCTGTTACTGTATATTCATGTAGTGCCCTTTAATACAGACAGCATGGAAAATTCATTAAAGCAGATTTTAAAAATATTAATAAAGACTTGCTAAAGTGACAACATTCTGTCCCTCTATGCATCCTGTTTGACTTCTAGGAACAATTAACCAACTTAATCCCAACATTACATTGATCCACGTTTTCACCATCATTGAAAAGCCCTAGTAATTACACATCAACCCTGTTATCCATAGATAGACAGGTTGGAAATGCTTAAACATCTTCAACGTCTTTGTGAAGCTTGCGTTCAATTGCCCTTCCTTGTTGCACACACCAGCTTCCGTTCCCCCTGTCCAAAGGGGATTTATGGATAATTTGAGATGAAGTCGTCAACCCTGTTACAGTCAACCCTGTTACGGTCAACCCACTTACCTTATTTTGCACTAAATAGGCACTTACTATAGTATTTTTTGTTGTTGTTGTAACTCTTCAGATGGGAAACATGTTTTTTATTAAGTTGAACATAAGCTCTTTATGACAGAATGTTAAAACTAGGTGAAATAAATGTTTAAAAAATCACCAAGTTAAACTACTCAAAAGGCACCTAATTGGTGGAACAACCCACATGGATGTGTGGGTTTATGTGTGTTTTTATAAGTGCCTCAGAGAGTGCTCTCTGGGCCTCTCTTTTAACGGATGGCTGCCAGTATTCTGGGTAATTTCATGACCACACATTCTCCGTCCAAGCTTCCCCTGGTGCCCTGCTGTTAGGCTGGATACTGTACACACTGCATGGACCATGTGTGTGGATAAATGTGTGTGAAAGTGTGTGTGTACAGTGCATTGAGAAAGTATTCAGACCCCTGACTTTTTCCATATTTTGTTACGTTACAGCCTTATTCTAAATTTAATTAAATTGTTCCCCCCCTCCTCATCAATCTACACACAAAACCCCATAATGAAGAAGCAAAAACGGATTTTTAGAAATGTTTGTACAAAAAAAACTGAAATATCAATATTTCATTAGTATTCAGACCCTTTACTCAGAACTTTGTTGAAGCAACTGCGGTCTCGATTACAGCCTTGAGACTTCTTGGGTATGACGCTACAAGCTTGGCACACCTGTATTCAGGGACTTTCTCCCATTCTTCTCTGCAGATCCTCTCAAGCTCTGTCAGGTTGGATGGGGATGTCGCTGCACAGCTATTTTCAGGTCCTGACTAGTCTCCCAGTCCATGCCGCTGAAAAACATCCCCAGAGCTCGACGCTGTCACCATCATGCTTCACCGTAGGTGATGAGCGGTGCCAGGTTTCCTCCAGACGTGACGCTTGACTTTCAGGCTGAAGAGTTCAATCTTGGTTTCATCAGACCAGAGAATCTTGTTTCTCATTTTTTGAGAGTCCTTTAGGTTCCTTTTGGCAAACTCCAAGCGGGCTGTCATGTACCTTTTACTGAGGTGTGGCTTCCGTCTGGCCACTCTACCATAAAGGCCTGATTGTTGGAATGCTGCAGAGATGGTTGTCCTTCTGAAGGTACTCACATCTCCACAGAGGAACTCTGGAGGTCTGTCAGAGTGACCATCGGGTTCTTGGTCACCTCCCTGACCAAGGCTCTTCTCCCCCGATTGCTCAGTTTGGCCGAGCGGCCAGCTCTAAGAAGAGTCTTGGTGGTTCCAAACTTCTTCCATTTAAGATTGATGGAGCCCACTGTGTTCATGGGAACCTTCAGTGCTGCAGAAATGTTTTGGTACCCTTTTCCAGATATGTGCCTCGACACAATCCTGTCTCGGAGCTCTACGGACAGTTCCTTCGACCTCGTGGCTTGGTTTTTGCTCTGACAGGCACTGTCAACTGTGGGACCTTGTCTAATCAATTGAAGTTACCACAGGTGGACTCCAATCAAGTAGTAGAAACATCTCAAGCATGATCAATGGAAACAGGATGCACCTGAGCTCAATTTCGAGTCTAATAGCAAAGGGTCTGACTACTTATCTGAATAACGTATTTCTGTTTTTTATTTTGAATTTGCACAAATTTCAAAAAACTTGTTTTCGCTTTGTCATTATGGGCTATTGTGTGTAGATTGACGAGGAAAATGATTTATTTAATCAATTTTATAATAATGCTGTAACGTAACAAAATGTGGAAAAAGTGAAGGGGTCTGAATTCTTTCCGAATGCACTGTATAGGAAAAGTGAACTGCCGACTGTAAAAGAGGAGGAGAGCCTGGCGGCCTGACTGAGTCCAGAACCTCTTGTTATCCAATCACAAGCCAGAGATGCTGCTGGCTGCGGCTCACTGCCAGACTAGGCAGAGTCCTCGCTGTGTACTAGATTAACTGACTGACTCTGTGAGCTGCAGGAGCTCTGAACATCGAGGGAACCTCTGCCTCAAAGCACAGTGAACTGACGTGAGGGTATTTTTTTGTTATTCATTTGCTTTCTCCAAGAGTTAAACACCCTCTTTCTCTCTCTCTCCCTCTCTCTCCTGAACTCTCTCTCTCTTTCTCTCTCTCCGTTTGACAGGCAGCATTACTGGTCTGTGAGAAATGTGTTGTCTATATTTGTATGGTATTAAAGAGACATTTCAAAGCCGTAAACTAGATGCTAGTGTGGCACTGACATATGTGTTTGTTACTATATTAATAATATAATGTTACCGAGAAACATTATCCCCCAATAACATCTATAAGTACATGAGTGTTTGCCTGCTGTGTTTCTGAATCCCTTTTTATAAAACTTGGCAGCTAGCTCGGTGGAATTCCTGATGCACGGAGAGAGCTACAGTACGGTTTGTTACCAGGGCCACCCTCTGCCTAACAAACAAGACTGTGCCATAATTAGCTCTGCATGGGCCATCTCAGAGCTGCGATGATGGGGACAGCCATGGAAAACACATCACACACTGCCTAGCTTAGCCTTATGGGGTGTGACGCCTCAGTGGCTGGGATTTACCATAGCGATGTGTTCCACCCCAGACCTCTGTCTCCTAGTGTTTGGACTGGACCTGGCTGTGATGTATTGTAGTGTGGGTCCCTGAGAGGGTTAACGGACACAGCAGCAGGGTGTGGCTGTGGGTGTGTGGCTGGAGGGAATCTCCACTGCCGTCACCCTCTCTGTCTCTCCACACAGCCAAGCCATTAGCTATGCCCATGACCGCTCATCATTGCGTTTTACGATGTGCTTAATTCAATGTTCTGCTTTTATATTGCTCTGTTCAAGTTTTTCTCTCTTTCTTTGCCCTCTCTGGAGGAGAACATAGGACTGCCTAAACTTTTCTAACTCAACTTTTCAGAGAATCCCTTTCTACCTCTCTAGCCTCACAACGTGGTTATGATAGTCCCCAGCCTCTTCTTCCGTAGGCTCTGTACCAGCCATGCATGCTTATCGGCTTTTATATAGCTCCAAGCCAAGAAAAGCACGAAGGAAAAAAAATCCCAGGCAAAAGTGAAGAGATGAACCTCTTCCTCATTTCCCGGTCCCGTAGGAAAGCGAGTGGCCCCTCCGCCCAGGGCCCGGCATGCAGACTCACACGTCCAGAATAGAGCAGAGCCTGATTGGAGTGCCTCGCACCTAATTCCTGTTCACAATGATGCAACAACCCTCTGACCAATCAATTCCGTCAATCCTCTCCTCCTGTGTCCGTCATGTAACACAGACCACTCTAAACAATGAGCCCACCCGTCAATCAAAGTGTAATGTTCTGTATCATTTGAGTTCTCAGCGAGCACATGTACATGAAATCCTCACATTCATAACACCGTCCATAAACGGTGATCTCTGTAAAAAAAAAAAACAGAGGGAAAGATAGCGATAGATAGTAAGCAGGGAAGGGAATAAATGACAAGATCAAAGTGCATTTTGGGACGGAAGAATACATAGAGGACAGTCATTCTCACAGTGTGAGCGAGATCGGAGGAAATTTGGAGAGAGAGAGAGGAGGAAAGGTTTTACTGCTCAGGGACACGTCCTCTTCGGACTTTTTGACGCTGGTCCAAATTTCATCACTTGGTTAAAGCAAGTGGAAATATATCACAGATAACAAAGGAGAGAGGGGATGGAGGGGGGGGGAGTGGTGTGTGATTGTATAAAATATGTTCTGTACTGTAACATCAGACACTAAAATACACAAACCTTACTGTGTAGAAAGTTCCCCTCTCACTTTTCTTTGAAGGTACTTTTATTAATGCGAAGACCGTGGACCTGATGAAATGGGTACCTGGCCATGAGAGGATGATCCTTTGCAGAAGTTCTGACTTTCATGAAAGGCACGGTGCTGCATTGTTGAGTCCCCTTGAGTCCCCCAACCCTTTCTGTATGATAGCCTCTAAATCTTATTATCCTTTATTACTATACTAGGCCCCTCTCCTCCTCTGTCTTTCACCCCCCCCCCAATGTCCCTGCCATCCACATCCCCCTCTTTCTCCTTCTCCCGCTCTCCGCCTCTCCTTTGGCATGTGTTGGACATCTGAGCGCATGGTGATGAATGCCAATGGGATCCCACACCGCGGAAGTGGAGTGGAGGAGATTAGGGGGAGGAGGGACGAGGGACGAGGTAGGAGGGTGGGTGGTCCTTGAGTCCTTCAGGCCCAGGCTCCATTAGGCTGATGGGTTTTTTATTAAATTAGCCTGTAGGGCTCTCTCTTTCTCTCTCTCCCCCTCTCTCTCTCTCTCTCTCTCTCTCTCTCTCTCTCTCTCTCTCTCTTTCTCTCTCTCTCCCTCTCTCTCTCTCTCTCCCTGGATGCTCACTCAGTCCTAGACCCCCTTTCTCTGCCCTATGCTGTGAGAGAGTCCCACTCAATCACATTAGGGCCCTTATCTCATTTGCAGAGGGAGCCGGGGGGAGTTATGATCCTCTATCGGCAGCAAAAGACAAGGCCTCATAAATAGAGAGGCAGTACACAGGAGATGGGAGTGGAATGGAGTGGGAGGTGGGAGGGGGGCTGAATGGGTAGGGGGGAGAGGGCAGTATTTGTCGCTACGTTAGGGGGTGACAGCGTGTCACACAGCCACCCTCCGCCAGCAGGGATTTCTTTTACACTGTACTGTTGTCGGCAAGTGTGTGTTTATATGTTTGAGGAGTAAAGACAGAAGGAAAGGAACACTTTGAGGCTCGTCTTCTCTGTGGAGCCAGTCGCGCACAACAGAGCTGGGAGGGGGGTTCCCTATTAGTTCATTTACAGGTACCCAAGACGCGTGCTTGAAAAGGGATGTCCAGCCAGAATAGTGGTGGAAATAATGAACACTTTGCAAATAAACATTCTTATTTTTCCAGGTAAGTTGACTGAGAACACATTCTCATTTACAGCAACAACCTGGGGAATAGTTACAGGGGAAAGGAGGTGGATGAATGAGCCAATTGTAAACTGGGGATTGTTAGGTGGCCGGGATGGTTTGAAGGCCAGATTGGGAATTTAGCCAGGACACCAGGGTTAACACCCCTACTCTTACAATAAGTGCCATGGGATCTTTAATGACCTTAGAGAGTCCGGACACCCGTTTAATGTCCCATCCAAAAGACTGCACCCTGCCCAGGGCAGTGTCCCCAATCACTGCCCTAGGGCATTGGGATATTTGGTATGCAGTGGTATGCTGCTGGTCACTAAACATGGGGTTTAGTGACTATTTTGTGAGAGAGAGAGAGAGAGAGAGAGAGAGAGAGAGAGAGAGAGAAGGGGGGGATGCAGGAGAGAGAGGTAACAGAGACAAGACAGTGTGTCCCTGGAATGTATCAGCGCGATGCGGGTGTATGATTCACAGTGATGCTCTATATAGCACACTGACTGCACCTCAAAGGCTGAGTGGGCGACACTGACCAAATAGATTCACAGGCTGAGTGGGCTACACTGACCAATTTGACAAAAACGACAGGGAACGACGAAGGACAACGCTAATAATAACAGTCCTGCTTACACACAGACAGACTATTGCTGGTGTGGGTGGACGTATGCCAGGGTAGGGATAGAGGGTGACACAGTGGAATTTCTTTCCTTTCAGTGGTTCAGATCGTTGAGTCCAAAGTAGCTCTGAATGGGCCAAACACACGTTGTAATGTCCAAATTACCATTGAATTGAGTTTAGAATCATGTGTTAGGTTCCATGCAGACTGTAACAAACCTGGAATCGTAACTAGTATGCCTCACAGCTACTCATACTAGTGTCAACAGATACTGTATTGTTCACTTGTACAGTATCTTCAGTCACATGTTGCCCACAGGCTCACACACTCCAGCACAGAATAGGCCCTATCCTCTCACAGGCACCAGCGAGATTCAATCAGGGCCTAAAGTGGTCACATTCATTGACATCATCGCTTGCCTCATTCACAGGTGTGTTCATGTGAACTCATTTTTTTTTAAAACCATCAGTCTAATTTATGTGGGAAATACTTCTAAGAGCTTTCCTTCCCTAAACTAATTCCCACATGTTTTGATCTTTCTGTTTTAAAGGCATTCATTCTGTACACAATGGTGGCCTGTCCCCCTCAGGGTCACCCTGTCCCCTGGTGCTGAGTACACTGGAGCGTAAACACATACAGGGAACATACAGGGAACCAGGAACCACACTGTGTAAATAGCAGGGGAGCAGGACAGACGGACAGTCACACGGCTCAGGGGTAATAATCAAACTCCAGGTGGGGCTCACCTCCCCCTCTCCTCTCCTCTCCTCTCCTCTCCTCTCCTCTCCTCTCCTCTCCTCTCCTCTCCTCTCCTCTCCTCTCCTCTCCTCTCCTCTCCTCTCCTCTCCTCCTCTCCTCCTCCTCTCCTCTCCCTCTCCTCCTCCTCTCCTCTCCTCTCCTCTCTCCTTGTCCTGCTCTCTTTTAGGGCAGCATTAGCGATAGAGATCTCTGAGAACTGGCTTCTCTTTGAAGGCCATATCAGAAACAGCTTTGACATTAAGTATCAAACTCCATTGCATTGGCCATGACCTCATAGGTCTAACTGTGGAGTGGAGTCTGAGTGTTGGACTCCATCACGGCTGGCTGGACCTCACGTGCAACCTTTTCCTCCCTAGAGGTCACGGGTCAAATGTGATCACATCAAAAGCAAAGGTTTTCCCCACAGATGTCTTTGAAGCGGATTTCAAGGGGAGGGTAACAGACTGATGGGATCGAAAAATGACAAAAGTGCATGTTGTGTCACAGTTCAAGGGTTAATGCAACATTTATTACTGGTCATTTAGGGCCATCCTGGCCCTTTGATGACAGACATTTCCGGCTAAGGTGGCTCTCTGGGTGTACGTGGGTGTGCACCTTCACTGGGTATTCACTCTGTAAGAACATTGAACATGCACCACTTGATCCTTAAGGTGCGAGAAAGGGGAGAAAGAGTGATGTGACTAGGTATATTACAAAAAGTCTTCCACGGCCCACCTCTAGAATATAACCCACCCCTTTCTATGGCTCTGAACCCACTGCATGTGCACAGCGGAAACAGAAACAGGAAGTGACATCACCTGAATCTCTTCCTCCAGGAAATGTGGATCTCTCATTTGGGACGTACCCCCTCCTCTCTCTCTCTCTATCTCTCCCTTTTTGATATCCTTCTTCAGAGCATGAGACAAATGTCCATTCTTTAACAGACAGGAAGTTCATTGTTCCAGGTGCCCTTGGTGTGCAGTAGCTCTGTCTCCCTGCCAGCCCCAGACCTAAACCAACCATCCTGGCAACGCCACTGTTTACTGCAGCCTGCCAGCAGTTGCCTCATGGCGGAGCAGGGAAAAAGAACTCCCTGGCCTACTCCCTCACTCTTAACTTTTATAGTCTTAAAAAAATATCAATCTGATTTTTTTTAATGCATCTGCTATGAAATGTAACTACTAAGTACACTGAACAGAAATATAAACGCAACAAGCAACACATTTGTTTTTGCTGGCAATACAGATTATGCATCTGTTGGTCACAGATACCTTTTTTTTTAAAGCAGGGGCGTGGATCAGAAAATCAGTCAGTATCTGGTGTGTCCACCATTTGCCTCATGCAACGCGACATCTCGTTTGCATAGAGTTGATCAGACTGTTAATTGTGGCCTGTTGAATGTTGTCCCACTCCTCTTTAATGGCTGTGCAAAGTTGCTGGATATTGGCTAGAACTGCAACACGCTGTCGTACACGTTAATACAGAGCATCCCAAACATGCTCAATGGTGACATGTCTGGTGTGTATGCAGGCGATGAAAGATTTAAGACATTTTCAGCTTCCAGCAATTGTGTACAGATCCTTGCGACATGGGGCCGTGCATTATCGTGCTGAAAAATGAGTTGATGGTGGCGGATGAATGGCATGAGAATGAATCTCGTCAAGGTAATTCTGTGCATTGAAACCGTAATTCATCCGTGAAGAGCACACTTCTCCAGCGTACCAGTGGCCATCGAAGGTGAGCACTTGCCCACTGAAGTCGGTTACGACGCAGAATTGCCGTTAGGTCTAGACCCTGGTGAAGACAAGGAGCACACAGATGAACTTCCCTTAGACGGTGTCTTAGAGTTTGTACCAAAATTCTTCTGTTGTGAAAACTCCGTTTCATTAGCTGTCCGGGTGTCTGATCCCGTAGGCGAAAAATCCGGATGTGGAGGTCCTGGGCTGGCATGATTACACGTGGTCTGCGGGTGTGAGTCTGGTTAGATATATGTTGGAGGTGGTTTATGGTAGAGAAATTAACATTAAATTCTCTGGCTAAAGCTCTGGTGGACATTCCTGCAATCAGCATGCCAATTGCACACTCCCTCAAAACCTGTGACATCTGTGGCATTGTGTTGTGACAAAACTGCATATTATAGATTGGCCTTTTTTTGTCCCCAGCAGAAGGTGCACCTGCGTAATGATCATGCTGTTTAATCAGCTTCTTGATATGACACACCTGTCAGGTGAATAGATGATCTTGTCAAAGGAAAAATGCTCACTAACAGGGATGTAAACACTTTTCTGCACAGAATTTGAGATAAATATATATTTTTTGAGTATAGAACGTAAAACATGTGACCAACACTTTACATGTTGCATTTATATTTGTGTTCAGTAAATGTACAGGTGGACTACAGATTTCCAAAGGCCAAGGCTGTCCAAACAGCATCAGTGAGGGATGGACCGTGACAATAGAGAGCTTCTCACAGCCAAGCGTTTGGCCTTGCTCCATCATCTACTGTATACCCCTGAATCATGATGAATAGGCATGACCTTTGACCAAAGGAATTATACACATTGGAATCAGGCATGGTGATTTGTGTCTTTGTGCATCAGTGCCAAGCAAATCATTTAGCTGAAATGACTTGTATCATTGTCACGTTCTGACCTTAGTTCCTTTGTTATGTCTTTGTGTTAGTTTGGTCAGGGCGTGAGTTGGGTTGGGTAGTCTATGTTCTTTTTTCTATGTTGTATTTCTGTGTTTGGCCTGGTATGTTCTCAATCAGAGGCAGCTGTCGATCATTGTCTCTGATTGAGAATCATACTTAGGTAGCCTGTTTTCCCCATTTTGGTTGTGGGTGATTGTTTTATGTGTCTGTGTTTTCTACACAGAACTGTTTCGTTTTCAGTTTGTGTTGTGTTCAGTTTTGATTAAAAATAAGACAAACACTTACCACGCTGCGTATTGGTCCGATCCTTCCTACTCCTCCTCAGAAGAGGAGGACGAAAACCGTTACAGAATCACCCACCACAACCGGACCAAGCAGCGTGGTAACCAGGAGCAGAGGGTTCTGGACTCCTGGACATGGGAGGAGATTTTGGACGGAAAGGGACCCTGGGCACAGGCTGGGGAATATTGCCGCCCCAGGGAAGAGCTGGAGGCAGCCAAAGCAGAGCGGCGTCATTATGAGGAGTTAGAACGGCAGCGCAACAGGGATGAGAGGCAGCCCCAAAAATGTATTGGGGGGGGGTTTTCACACGGTGCTTACCGTGGAGAGAGGTGGACCAGGCAGGCACCGTGTTATGCCGTGAGGCGCTCGGTGTCCCCAGTGCCCAGGTATAGCCCGGTGCGCTACATCGCAGGCTAGAGTGGGCATCGAGCCAGGAGCGCATCTGATCTCCAGTGCGTCTCCTCGGCCCGGGTTATATGGCACCACCCCTACACACGGTGTCCCCGGTTTGCCAGCACGCTTACCACGCTGCGTATTGGTCCGATCCTTCCTACTCCTCCTCAGAAGAGGAGGATGAAAACCGCTACAATCATAGGGGGGAAAACGGCAGGTTTTATAACATTATAAAATAGAGAATTTGTGGACATGAGCTGAGTATATTGTTTCATTTACACATTATCTGAACTCATAAGGACTGAGTGGTGTGAACTGTTGATCCCTGAACTGCAATGGGTGAGATGTGAGTTGGAACGTCATTAGGGAAAGTGTTTTTGTGTGTATCAAAGGTAGGATTTTATTAATCAAGTCTATATAAAATCACAACTGTCAAAAAGACCAACCTGAATTCCAGCACAATGCATTTGGTCTGAAAGGTCAATGAGAGACCTTTCATGACAAGGCAGATTCTAGCCCTACCAATCAAACAGCGTGAAAAACAAGCCCATAGGAAATTCATCCCCATCATCTCTCCTCTCCCCTCTCTCTCTCTCTCTCGTTGGATCATTGAGACTGGGTGATGTCATGCTCGTTCCGTGGCACTCAGATGACTGTATTTACAAACAGGCCCCGGGGACTGGAGACGGGTGGTCACACAATGAGTCTGTGTCGACCTCCTGCCTCCCTCCATCTTTACTCTCATCAATCACGTCTGGTGCTCTTTAGCCCAGTGCTCTCTGAGTGGGACAAACATGGTCATTGTGGTGTGGGGGATACATTTTGTTTTTGTTTTTAAACGCCTCCTCATAGAGACAAACACTGGTGAATTCCATTGATATTAACCACACTTTAATCCCTCCCAACCAATCCTCCCACCCAATCAATTACTAGCGCGCTATGTCAGCGACCCCCCTCACAGCAGACAGGCAAGACCACATTCCCTCCCCTTTCCACTGAGGTGCGTCAAAGCTCCACTCAACAACGCACGTACCTGGCTTAGATTTGGATTTCGTAGGTGGTGGAACTGTCCTTACATTTGATTGCTGTTCCGCGATCATGTTTTTTGTTGTTGTGGTACCATGCCGCCTCCCGTTCCCATTTAGATCTACTGTACATCATTTTGTTCCCCTGCAATTGACCCCCTACACAAACAAACACACTGCGCCAGTCTGAGGCGACTCTGTTGTTTTCAGTGGTTAAGCTGTCCGTGTTGAATTACTATGCCACATACTGTGCAGTGTGTGTCCAGACCACATGTGAGAGCGGTACATCCATGCCACTACAGTCCTTCTCCCTATGTCATTGGAGAGGGTCAGTGTGACGTCTAGTGACAGATATAATGTCACAGGACCCCGTTGACTTATTGATCAGTATCGGGAAATGCCCATTACCTTGAAACGCAAGGTCACAAACAATAATGGGGGTTCACTGGGCAGTGACCGCCACCACTGCATTGATCAATTCCCATCAAAGTGACCCGAGAGGAGCTATCATGATTACATACAAAAGTATTAATTTACACTAGATGAAGGGAGAATGCTGGCCTCGACTTGACCTTTATCTGAACTCTACTGATTCTGTACTGGCAATACAGATGGCAGCTATATAAATGAATTTTCCTCAGCGTAGGCCCCCTAACAGGCGTAATTGCTGAACTCATTTGTTTACTGGAGACAACAACAGATTCTAGCCACTGTAATCAAAGGCATGTTTAGAGAGCCAGCTTTGTGCAGATTTTTTTTGTATGCTGTAATTTACATAATTGAGGGATTTGAAAAGGAATATGAATGTCTTTTGCTTCTCGTCGTCTCCTCCAGATTGCTGTATCTAAGGAAGGAGGGGTTTGAGAATAACTGCAGGAAGCATAAGCCACGTTGGGCAAGGGGGAGGGGAAGAGAGGTGGCCGGGGAGGAAAGAGAGGTCCCGGAAGAGGAAGACAGCTCACAGATGACAGAGAGGAGCATCAGCACTGCCAGTATTTCAGTCATAGACTGTCTGTTACCCAGAGCTCTTCCGTTCTGTTTGACGTAGTTGCCCGATCCTCAGTGTATTGTGGTCAAATTATAATAAGGACAACTATCATAGCAGCATTGATGATGAGGTTAAATTTAATGAGTGTGACGGAGTTCAGTTTAGTCAGCGCCCTCTGCTCCATTTCCACTATAACCAGATGTGTGCTGGTGCGTCGTGAGTGTGCCTGTGTTCCAGTGATTCTGACATTACCCCCATTTCCTGCTTTCAAGGATTAGAGAAATGAAGCTAAATAATTTCCCCTGCTGGGATTGCCTTAATGATCTCTGACTATGCATGTGCACAGCTCTCAGGGAGGGTACAGTTGGCTGGGATATGGTATAACTCTTGCTGCATGGTGTAGCACCACTGCCATGGGACCTGTTGGTGCCATGGAATGGCGTCATTATTTGCTGTGCTGGTCCTTTGAGGTCATTTTCTGGTGCCTATCTTCTATCACGGTCCCTGTTTTGGTCCTGTATTCACTTCAACTTCCCCCATGAGCCCTTGCCCCTCAATGTGGTGGATGACATCATAGGTTACAGTAATAACCTGCCCAAAACCCTAACCACAGTGGCTGCACCGGGGACACCAAACAATGGAGCCGAGAGACCAGAGAGACGTCGGGGAAAGTCCTGCTGTAATTATGAGATTGTGGGTGACCTAACTCTAAAGTTTTCCCCTTTCACTGTGCACAAAAGTGCAGTACAGGTCAATACCTTGCTCTTTTTGGCAGATGTAAATTACCTCATGCATTATAGACCGCTATCGGGATCACTGGCCAGCCAATCATTAGAGACCTTGCCTGGTGGATGTAGGAGACAGAGGCTTAGAGACAGGAAGACTATTGTATCCACTTACTGTAGGCCCATAGTCATGTACCCTTTCGACCACATCTCTAGCCCAAGTTCTCACAGTCATATAATGTACTCTACCCTCGGATGTTAGCAGGACTGGATGAATAGGTTCTGTAAAGAAGAAGTTTTCCCATGCAGCAAATGTTTATACGTGATACTGCGTTGGTGTATGTATTTGCATACAGTAACCCCGCATGTGTTCATATTAACTGAATTCGTTTAACAGACCATGTGATATTAGGACTGAGAGAATTAGACGTTCTGGCCCAGCTCCCACAATGCACTGTGCCAGCCGTGTTGGCTGACCTTCTGGTGGACTCACATTAAGTGGGAGTTTGAACTTGACGGAGCCAGCAGTCAGCGGGACTGAAGCCCTCCCCTACCCAGTGCTAAATTATACCAATTTACCCGGGGTTAACAAGGCATCTAATGGAGGGGTTACTGTAGCCTAGTCCTCCTCCATGTGTCCCATGTGTGTGTTTATCCGTATACCTATGCGTGTGTACTTGTTTGTGGGCGCCTGTCCTCACTGTCTCCTCAAGGTTTTTGGAAGTCTCCTGCGCTGGGAGTATCACATTGTCTGGCTCTGCTGGTTCAGCGCACGCTTGACAGTTTTATAGGAGAACACAGTGCAGACAGGGATGCTGGCGGCAGGGTGGGGCGGAGAGGGGGTGTCTGTCTGATTGTCTGGCTTTAGACAGGCGGATATGAGGAACGTGTGTGTGTCTGATCACCGCTCGGTGTATCTGCGGAGAATTAGATAGATGCTGGCTGGCGGGGGGTGTGTGTGTGTGTGAGGGGGGTAGTGCGTCTTTATTAAAAGCTCTATGTCTACTGCTGCAGGTTGAGGTCATGGCAGATGTGGCCAATTCCTTTGGCTCAGAGAGGCAGATCTGCCAGAGGCGGGCGGGCGGGCGGGGGGGGGCCTGATTGTAGAGTCACGGCGGCTGTGAGAGTGCTGCGTCTACATCCCTGTGAATACGAAGCGGCAGGCAGGCAGGCAGGCAGACACGGGGTGACCTGGAGGTTAGGCGGGTTTAGAAGACACGTAGACGGACCAGGGCCTCTGACAGATTATCAGCCTCACTCCCACCATATCTTAACTCTGGACAAACGACACAGATAGCAGAACATATACGGGAGGGGAACAGTTGTTAAAGCCAGCAGATACGGTTTACATTTTTACATCAAACACGATGGACGGAGGCTATTATGAAGAGCTTTTTGATGCGAGCACCTGTTGACATATCTCTGGGATGAATGACTGACCAGACATTCAGGGGAAAAGGGGGTAAAGGGGTATATCTGTCTGTCTTGCAACCTGACCCTGGTCTTAAAATGGGTGTGTGGTCATCCTGGGAGAGGCACAGTGATGAAGACCAGGCCTGGTGTGAGTGCGTGTGTGGGGCTCCAGGTCAGTTGAGTGGTCAGGTGACAGTCCGGGACTGTGGGTAGCAGTTACACGTTTTTAATGCACCAGATGACATTAAAGACACAGAGGCTGAGTCAACTTCCTCCTGGAGGTATGATTTCATGAGCTCATAGTAGCAAGTTGCAGTGCTCAGTGAGTACATTTACATGCACACGAATAATTTGACATTCAGCTGATTATGGCATTAGGCCGAGTATGGCATTATTCATTCAAAAATCTTAACCCGGCGCACACGACGTACTGTCATAAAGTACGTACACGCCGATTAAAACACCTGGTTTTCTGAGCAATCTTATGAATTATTAGGACTTGTGAACGCCTTAGTCAGAGTTGTAGAGGTGCATTTGATCCGCGAATGTGCTAGCACGAGCAGCGCTCGCTTCTTTCTTTTGCGCAAGGGAAGTGAGTGCAGAAAAACATAAAGTATTCACCTTGGAAATTGTTTTCACATACAAACTTTACATGTCCGAACTCAAATAGGCTTCACGAAAAATAACATGGCCGCTGTGGTAGAACGTTTATTTTGATTGGCTATTTTCTGCATGTATCAACGTCCAATCAGATGGTCCATGTAAACCCGGATTATTAGCAAAATCGTTCTTCTTACAAAGCATGTAAACGTTGAAATCAAACTATTATATTCCTCTGACTATTCACAATGATCATATTATTGTGTGCATGTGACCATACTCAGTTTAGCACATCCCTGTATCACTGTGTGACAGCTGTAATGTAGAACTGTCAGATGAGACAATCAAGGGAAAAACAAGGCAGGATACATAGAAACGAAAACACTGTTACTACATACTCTGACCTATCATGTTGTTTACATGTGGTTGAACGTTTCCATACAGTTTATTCAGAGTCCATTTGGACCTGTGCATGCCCGGCTTGTATGTCAGTCCTTTAAAGGGACAATCTATGATCGCTAGAGCCATTTTGAATTTACCCATTGATTCTTGAAGAATATAACTTATGTAATGTCTCATGAGCTAAGATCGACTGTTCCACCCCGTCAGAACTCAAAATATACGTTTATTTTACTCCGATGTTTGGAAACAATGTAAATGTAAACAAACACTATATACCCTGGAAACATAGTTAAAACAATTATTTTGATCCAGTGAATGGTCAGTCCTTGTATCCATAGCTCTGTTTATGAATTGGAGAGTGATTGCATTTCTCCAGCCCCATTCCTCAGCTGCTTACCAAAAAAAAAGCTGGCTGTGTGTCTGCTTGGTCGTTGTTTGAACTACAGATTACCCTTTGAACTAAGAGACAGTCTCCTGACGGGATCTCCCGAGCGTTTCCCAGAACTTGTCATAGAAAGCCTTAGTGAGGAATCCATGGCATGTCTCCTGGACTATAGAGCGGAGAGACAGAGGGGTGCCTGGGAGTGCCCATTCCAAAGGCATGATCCATATCCCTGTTCCAGTGAGAGGGAAAGTCCACCAACACACAGACATAAGGGGGGGGGGTCTCTGTGGGGTCCAGTCCATGGGGCCAGAGCGCCTAACACCTTTAGGTTGTCAGAGGTCAGTACCAGGGATTCTGTCCTATCTGACACTGAACAGGGCACCAGTCATCCTGCCAAAGTAGAGCTCCCGTATCCACAGGTCTGCTCTCACTGTCATGGTGACTGATAGGTTAGATAGTCATATTAGGACAGATAGAGACTCAGTGTAGCCTCAGAGAGCCCCCCTCCAACAGGGCACATCCAGTACACACAGCCAGAACAGGTTTGCGTGTCCCTGATATTTCAAAGAAACATGCCTGGCCCAAACTAACCTGTACTTAGCAGGGAATGCAGTGCACGGTGTGTTGTATCCTTGAGTGTGTTTCTATCTCCACCTAGCTCAAAGGGTGCATGACAAGAGTGGATTAAGCAGAGTGGATAGAATAAATAGGTCTATAAATCTGCCCTGACTGTCTCCTGTGGCGGCGAGGGGGAGGGACAGGGGGAGGTAGCTATCTGTTTGCATTCCAGAGTGGCACACAACAACACAATCAACACATACCAAGCCAGCCCGCAAGGCAGGGGAATCAGACGGGAGAGTGACGGGCAGAGAGGTGCCAAAGATGGCACTGTGCTCTCCCAGGGGAATGTCATTTAACTGTCCTCAAGCACGCATTCTCTCTCTCTCTCTCTCGCTCTCTCTCCATCTTCTGCCCTGTTTGTCTCTCATTTCGGTTCTAGCCACAACACCATGTGTGACACATTATTGTGCAGATTCACTCAGTGCTGCTCTCACTTCCACCACCATTCCCCCATGAGGTTCTCAGTACCGCCGTGCTGAAGTAGACCCAGCAGTTCGATGATCTCCATCAGTCTTCCACTCTTCTCTCCTCCCTTCCAACGCCAGCCTATCGGGGAGATATGGTGCAACTCTGTCATTTGTCTGGCTTATCTGACCTTCCAAAGTCCTTTCGTCCGACCTCTCTCTCTCTCCCTCCCTCTAATCCCCTCCATCTCTCTGCTGATATAGTGCTTTTTAAGGAGTGCTGCTGCGAAAGATACCCGGACTCCTCTTTTCTTGTGGGGAGCAGACTTGGATACTTGTCTATACACACCGAATCCATCCTTCTAATTCCCTTTGATGTCTGTCAATCGAGCTTATGGCCAGTCAATAGTAATTATACACTGCCTTAGTTTATCCACGTTCTGTCTGTATTAACACGTTCCGCAGATGGGATCCCCGCCCACTCAGACAGAGTAACCGTCCTACCGTCCAGATACAGATCTCATGGCACAGTCGGGGGGCTCGGCAACGGCTCCTTTATTCTGGAACGGCCACATGGGGGGGGTGACTTCTAATTAAAACCAAGGAGAGGAAGGGAGGGGATGAGTGACAATGCATCTGCATGTCATAAATGAAATGACTTTTGAGGTAAAGAGGGGTAGTCTCTATATTACTCTTCCTCCTTCTCTCCATCTGTGGTACTCCTCCTCCACAATACATTTGACAGTGTCCCATCTGGATCCGATCTGAGGGGACTGGATTCTTCTGAGGGTGTACGGTGGCCCTCAGCTGCAGACCTTTACTACCTGACGGCTGACTTCAATGGCGCCATTTTAAAAGAGCCAGCTGGGTGAAGGCAGGGGCATGCGTGCCCGATGCTGTCCCGTGGGTCACAGAAGTATCCGATATCAGATGTGGGGCTCTAAAGGAACAGATGAGATGCAATGTAGAGGGAGGGAGGGAAGGAGCGTGACAGAAGGGCAAACGGCGGGGAGAGATAGGGAGGAACACTGAGGAGATGAAGAGAGAAGTAGATGCTGACATGAAATGAGAGCGTGGCAGGCATTGAAAAGCCCCTGACAGCACTGAAACCACAATTGCCTTCATTGCTTTGAGCGTGCAGCCATTGTAAACAAAGCCCGGGACGTGAGTCTCTGTTTGGCATGTGCATCTCTCTCTCTCTCTGTGTACTTTATACGAGGCCCTCTGCACCTTACCTCATCTGGGTTGGGAAATAATGACACCATCTACAGAGCACCACCTTCTCAGGGCTCCCCGTTCCTGGGTGACCCACAAACGTAGCCTCTCTCTGGGCAGTGTGCGCTTCCTCGCTCGGGGTCCCCGGGGCTGGTGCCCAAGCAGCTGTAGCAGGATCACCAGACATCACGGACAGGGAACGTCTGACTAATCTCCTCTCCAGGCACCGAACCGACAGTGTGCTGCTGCTGCTGCTGCTGAGTCTGTGGAGTGACTCTCTGTAAACACACAGGTCTAGTGCTAACCCTCTCACACACACACACACACACACACGGAGAGAAGCGAGCACGCACCTGTCGAAGTTATCTGCTTAGGATGTTGTCTGTTGTTTTCTGCTTCACCTCAGAGAGAGAGAGAAGAGAGAGAGAGAGAGAGAGAGAGAGAGAGAGAGAGAGAGAGAGCGAGTGATAGAGGGAGATGGGGAGGGAGATGGGGGAGAGAGAGAGAGAGAGAGAGAGAGAGAGAGCGATAGAGGGAGATGGAGAGAGAGAGAGAGAGAGAGAGAGAGAGAGAGATGGAGAGAGAGAGAGAGAGAGAGAGAGAGAGAGACAGACAGACAGACAGACAGACAGACAGACAGACAGACAGACAGACAGACAGACAGACAGACAGACAGACAGACAGACAGACAGACAGACAGACAGACAGACAGACAGACAGACAGACAGACAGACAGACAGACAGACAAAGAGACAGAGAGCGAGATAAACAAAGACAGTTGCAGCAGTAAAGGCGTTTGTCATGGACATGGTGACTGGCATGTGAGCAAGTGTGGAATCTGTTGCCATGGTCCCCTATACTAAGACATTAAACAACATCAGTTGCCAAGATGAACTACAAAACAAATGGATTATTTTCTCCGCAAATGCCCATTTTACTAAACCCAATGGCATTTTGTGGCTCGGCCATTGTTTTGACGGGTCACCAAGCAATCTTCACAACACTAAATGCGCCATTACTTCCCTGGCCCAGTCGCATGCACATTGTGATAGCTTCTTTACGGAGAGGCCGTGTGATTGCCACCTTATGACGTGAGCAGTAAGATTCCCTCATGGTGCTCTCCTCTTTAACTCAATCACACCATGTCATTGTATAGCCTTTCCTCCTTAGTACCGTAACGGGTTTGGCATCAGTCAGACCACGGTCTGGTTCTGCTCACTCAATCACCCAGGGGCCCAACACACACCTGTTCTATATACAGGCTTACTGAGTGTATCACACACACGCGTTTGCACAATAACTAAACACACACACCCACCCACATAACTACACAAGCATGCACATAATAACACACACACACACACACACACACACACACACACACACACACACACACACACACACACACACACACACACACACACACACACACACACACACACATACACACACACACACACAGTGTTACAGGTTCCACTATCAGAGGGTGTGTGTTTAATAGACGCTTGGTCTGTTGCCCTTCGTGTTCCAGGCTGATCCCTGAGGTAGGGTTGTGAGGCTTGTGTATAATGTGACATGGGGTTCTGAGGGGGGAAGACTTACCTCCTCTCTCCTAAACATAGACCTCAGATTCAACAGGGATGTATAGGGTTTTACTACACAGAGGAGAAGGAGTCTACATCATAAAACCCACACATCAGGTCTACCACGTATTTCCTCATCTGGAGCCCTTTGTACTTTAAACGGTGTAAACACTAAATTACTCTGACAGATGACAACATTCGTGCGGCCTTCCAGTTCATCTGGGACTTCGTAAAAAATGTGTTATGTCGTGGTAATATTAGGGAAACACAATCTGTGTAAGATGAAACATGCTACAGTCGCTAACTGTGAACTTCCAATACAGTTGTGAGGTCCGTGTCTCTCTTGAGTCCAAGGGCAGAACTTTCTCTCAGGAAAAAATGTGACCCGGATGGATCATGTGACCGTAACGGAGCCAGTTCCTCTGACCCTGGACTGTATACGAACACACAAGCGTGGGGGACAATAAGTCTCTGATGAGGGAAATGCTACAGATGTACTGAGGATCATTGGTGGCCACCATGACTACAATCAACATTCATCACCCTCCCTTGAACCCTTCGAGTCATGTTTCTCTCCTATGCGTGCAGACCTTCGTGCATGCCTGCATGTTGAGCCAGGGGGACTTGAGTAAGCGTGGTGCTGAGCGTGGTGCTGAGCGTGGTGCTGAGCGTGGTGCGGGCCATGCCAGCAGAAACAGAGCTGGTGCCCCACTGAGACGCAGACGCTGTTTACAAGGTAACAATCACCTCACTGCCCTGAAGCAGGTGGAGTCTAATCATGAGCAAGCATGGGCCAGATGTCACAGCTTGCAAAGTCACGATGCCTAAAAAGCCAAGAGGGACACACATTTCAGCACATTAAACAAAGTGAATTTCCCTCGATTTACCCATATTCATCAAGCAATCTAGACATAAGCAAATAGGACTACAGAGAAAGTGTATTGAGCTGTCGTTTAGGCCACAAACTGATCGAAACACATCTAATGTTCCCATTCCATATGTGCAGTCTGTTTGCTCAAAGTCTAACATACACTCCATATGCATGTGTAGCTTATGAGTAATGGGTGGGTCCTGCTATGAATTGAGACATTTCTCCCTTTACTTTGTTTTTGCCAAGTGCCCAAACATATTATGCTATACCAGATGTTCTGCATATGACACCAATACCTCACTTTTTAACACTAAGAGGGTCGGTCCCAGTCCAGTCACACTCCAAATTCTGACTCGGAGAAATGAGATAGTAAGTAGTTGTTATGGGATAGTAAGTCTGGATCATGGGATATTGAATAGCCCTGCAGGTCGACACTATTTAAAGGGGTAATCTGGGATTCAAACAATAAAAAAAGTGTCCTCAACGCCACTTAGTTTGGTAAACAGCTGAAGAGTGGGGCAGAAGAAATGTAACCACTCTCAGGAACTGGATGCAAGGACTGACCATCCATGACATCAAAATGGCAGTTTTACCATGTGTTGAAGCTATACAATGTTTGTCTAAAATTACATTGTTTAAAAACAATGGAGTAAAAAAGCATATATTTTGGGTTCTGATGGGTTAAGGCTGTTGCTCACAGGGCATTTCTAAGTTGTATTATTAAAGAATCAATGGCTATATATGAATAATTTAAAAGTAAAAAAAAAAAATGTATGTACCAATCCCAGAATGCCCCTTTAATGAATTGAATTGAATTAATCAGTGAATTAAATCGGATGTCAACCAGATGTCTTCAAACGGGCACCAACTCACATCAACAAAACTCTCCAATCCATTCACATGGAACAATACCACCACAAACTCTCTCTCTTTCTCTTTCTCTCTCTCTCACACACACACACACACAATGTCTGATTTATGTGACAACGATTTACTATCTAATAATTCTGACTCAGTATCTCATTATTAGGACTTACTATCTCATAATTATGACTTACTGTCTCGTAACTCGTAGTCAGATTTGATTTTCTTGGTGGCAGGATACGGGCTTACATACGGTTAGACAAAGACAGACATGAAGAAATAGAAAGTGTGTTTAAGGGGACAGGGTAACGATATACCATTTGGAATTATTTTCAGAATATTAGGTATGAACTTACTGCTTGTATACATCGTGGGTACAATAGCACAGTAACAGGTGGCATGTAGGCCTAACAGGTGTGTATGTGAGGTTAACAATAACAGGGTGTGTTTCAAGCTGTGGTTAGGTATTGCTGGTAATAATTAGTCTACTGCTCAGGGGAGAAGCCAGTATAAGTAAAGCTAATTTAACAACGCCAAGGCCAGGACTCAATTCTAGGTAGAGGTCGGGAAATGATTAGAGCTCAGCAGGTTCAAAGCCCTGACAAGGCTTACGAGGAATGCATCAGCGGAGCTACAAAGAGGTCTGTTGCATTTAGGCCACAATATGTAGCCATTTTGCGACGATACCACTAATGCATTCCTTATAGACCTATGGTTTGTTATCTTGCACTGTCACATGCAATTAAAACTGCCTACTTAAATCATTTACTCGCTGTAAATATTTGAATATAGATATCTAAGTGAATAGGATTGTGAATCTACAGTATATTTTCTGTGTCATGATTTGGATATAGGTTACTACTGTATAGAAGGACACTGGCTCTGACCAAACGACTGTACTTGCTTCCTCTCATCGCTGTAGTATTTGGGCTGTTGCTGCCAAATCTCCCTCTCCTTTTCCCATGGTCCATGTTTCCTGGGCCCTGGTCACGGACCGCGATCTTAGCTCAGGGACCATTTGAAGAATACAGTTTGTTTGTTTACTGAAGTCCTCATTTTGGGAATTTTACATTACGGCGGAGACAATAAATCATGATCCCACAGCTTCTGTATTGGTGGAGTGCCAAGCATCAAAACCCAAAGTCACATCATGAATAGGTCATTGGGATAGTTCCTAAAATGCACGATCACTTTGGACTACTCGACTTCTTTGTTTTTCGAGCGTTTTATTGTGTACATGTCCAGCATGGATCGTTAACACACTCAACAGGAGGTGAACACACACCGCAAATGTATAAAATCTTCACGTTCTACAGCAAAACAAAATAAAAACACACACGGAATGTTATTCAAAGTACAAAAAAAAGAAATCCTACGAAGTTGAAAGAAGAATTCGGAGAAAAAACAGCACATAATTAAACAAACTGAATGAATATTCAAAATAATCATGATAATCACACAGACAAATTAACTTTTTTATTTTCATCCCATCAATGTTAATAGGCGTGGTGAGGTTTAAAATGATTTTTTTTTTTAACTACTCACTGAAGCATTACCCGGGTAGTAACTTTCACACAACATTGCTGTAACGTTTTTAAAACATTTGTGAGATGTAACGCTGCGCCTAGTAGGCTTTTAGTTGCCTGGTTTTCCAAGGACCTGGGAGGAGCAGTCTACCGTAAGTCAGTTGAGAGTTAATAGCGTGTAGTGGTTTCAGTTGTTCAAGCTCAGCTGAGTGAGTAAGGTGAGATGCACTCTGGGATAGGGATGCACACCCACTGAGTGTGTGTCTGGAGTCGAGACGTTGACGACTCAACTGAAGTGCAGCGATCATTTTCCCCGCCAACCTCTGGATCTTGACAGACATCAAACAGAGGATTGAGACATCGAACGCAGGGATCAAAATGAACCCCTTTCTCTTGACATCGTGTCATCTTTCTAACAGATCTCTCTTTTCCTCCACAAAGAGCAGTCTGGCATCCTGTGTGGTTGTTGATTGCAATGAATAACAAAACCATTTTGGTCAAGCTAGTGGTTAACCGCGAGACACGATATGAAGCAACTGTACAGGATGCCTGTGAAATGCACTGGCCACAAACAACAACTAACGGAATATATAGAACCAACATAGTCTGCTGGGTTCCTCTCTATCTTGGATATAAAACATCAGACCGCCTTGGCTGCTCTGCTCCCTCCCTGGCCATGACAGAGCTGCGGGGAGGGACAGAGTGGGATTGTGGGAGGAAGGAAGCATCCGGATCCTGGCCTAGGGCTCAGCCTGCCTTCCTGCTGGGCCGGAGCAATGACAGCATGGAGGACAATGCTGCACTTTGTGAGAGAGACCATTGTTACAGTCCCCCTGGGGCCAAGGCAGGGCCTAGACGGGCTGCAGAGTAGACCAGACGAGTGCAGAAGAGTAGAGTGGTGTTGAACAGAGAGAGAGAGCAAGTAGTGATACTGTAAGGCTAGAGTAAAGTTACTAGAGGCGACTACAGAGTAATAGCACTCGAAAAAACTCACACCAAACACATACACAGAGGGTGTTGATACCTCAATCAATCCCTAACATAATATTTCATAACTGTATTTTTCATTGCTGTATTTTTCATAACTGTATTTTTCTTAACTGTATTTTTCATTGCTGTATTTTTCGTTGCTGTATTTTTCATTGCTGTATTTTTCGTTGCTGTAGTGTTCTAAACAATTCTCATGAAAAACAAAAGAAAAAAGGAAAAAAAACAAAGCAGTCTTGGACTCAATCCCAGAGTGCTCTTATAAAGGCTCTAGTTGCCTTCAAGCAGGCAGTTCCTTTGTGAAATTTCCCACATTTCCGTTGCATCTGCTTGAGCTAGTTCTAAGGCAGGCATCGTTGGGGACTACAGTGTCTTATTGGGGAGACGTCTCAGACACACCGAGAAACAGTTGGAAACTAAATCCACACTAAGAGACAGACATACTAGGAACACAAACAGCCACAAAGGTCTGGGACTCGCAGTGATAGTCTACTCCATACAGGCACAAAGATACTAGCTATCCCAGATAAAGAGAGAGCAAGTAAGGCATGGACTGGGTCTCAGACAATGAATGAGCATTTTTTGAGTTTGTCCAGATACCTTCTAGGCCTGCTGATGGTGATTTTACCATTGATTTGGACAGGATGGGTGGGTGGATGGGGACGGGTGGGGTAGTCAGGGGGAGAAGAGAGAGGGAAGGCTTTTACCTCTGATTAACTCCCCTCTCAACCTCGCAGCACAATGAGAGGGCAATGGGCAGAGGCGGTCTCCTAGCAACCCCATCGAGCGGGATCCATCACTGACACAGGCAGGACCTCTCATGACAGTGATTCCTCTCCGCTGTCAATAATATTTCTAATAGCCCTTTTAACTGGCCTTCCCCCATCTCAGTGGTATTATTGAAGCATCTCACGCATCCTCAGTGCACCTACCCCGCCCCCGTCGATGTCTCAGACAGACATGTTCATCGCAACTACTGTTTGACGGATGGTAAACAGTGAAAGCTGTCAGGTATCTGAGTGTAAAATGACTTATCTCTTACCTTACAGCAAATACTTTCCCAGTATCTTTTGGGCTGCTAGTAAATCTACCAGGCGTATGCATACTGTACATGCGCCTTTTGGTCGAAGACAAGAGCATAGGGAACACATAACAATGTGAGAAATAAAGAAGTTACATACACTGCGTGCTACTATTTCCCTTTGGTATCAGAGAATAGACTCCACAGTTCCTTCTCTGGAGCTAGTGAATGTGGGTCATGGGATACAGTGCCAATAATAATCCTTACAGGAAGAGCCCTGCAGTGAGCTCCTCTCCCTCACTCCCCCTACTGCCTTACTCAGCTGTAGGAATGGACCTCTGGTCTCTCACTCAGCCTGCCTTGCAGCCTCCCCAACCCCCTCCAACAATCACCAACATCTGGGCAAAACAATCCAGGAACAGACTGTAAGCCTTCCCAAACACTTAACAGATAAGGTTTCTGTCTTTGAACTCCCTATGTAGATCTCTAGACTCTCATGCCCTCTCTCGTTCCCCTTCTCCCTCTCTGGTAAAGTCTGTCTCTCCGTTTGGACCTCTCAGAAAATGAAAAGAAGCCTGCTTTGGTACAGAGAAGGCCTAAGATTCTAGGCTGGAGGTTAACAGTATTTTAAAACACCTGCTATTTTAAATGAGAGGATGTGCTGACTTTTCTGAGTATGTTCAAAGGAATACTTCTCTAGACCAAGCTCAGAGCGAGCGAGCGAGAGAGAGAGAGAGAAAGCCCTCCAATCTATTTAAATCTAGGGGAGTAGGGTATTACAGAGAGAGGGCTCATTGTGTGGTGCATTACTTGAATTATATTTATTAAAACATTTCAGGAGGCTGAAGTATCGCTGGTTCCAAGTATTTCTCAGATGAAAAGTGTCAGTCAATCTCTTACCTACTGGGCACAGATGTTATTTCAAACTCTAGTTTGATTTAATTTTGGTTGAGTTGTCAACTAACTTCAATTCAACATGAAATCAACAAAACATTTCAGCATGTCATTCCCAGCTAGCACATAATGTTCTGAGAATCAGATTTCTTTGAGCTTGGTGAGAGCGTGGTTGTCCTCTGGTTATTTTGCATAAAACCTTCCCACAATGTTCTGGGAATGGTGCAGGGTACCCAGCTAGCTCATAAAGTTCTGAGAACCTTATATTTCTTAGGTTGGAATGTCAGTACTGTTTCCTATAGGTTTCATCATGGTTCTATTGAAAGTAATGTTCTCCAATTGTTCAGAGAACGTTAAGAAACAAAGTTCTTCTGTGGGAATTTCGGAGAACGTTAAGAAACAAAGTTCTTCTGTGGGAATTTCGGTACTTCAGAATAACTTTTTCTACAGGTTTTCTCATGGTTCTATTTAAAGCTATGTTCTCAGAACGTCCAGAGAACGTTAAGAAACAACGTTCTTCCGTGGGAATTTCAGTACTTCAGCATAAAGTTTTCTGCAGGTTTCCTCATGGTTCTATTTAAAGTCATCTTCTCACAAACATTAATAAAAGGTTCCATAAAACCCCACAATAAAACATTAGTAACGTTCAAAGAATGTTATTTGAAAACATACATTCCATTCTCAGCATCAATGGACTAATAAGTCCAAGGAGCGAGAGCAGAATATCTTAAGAAGGTGAATTTCCATGTGTCCTATCTGTGCTTGGAGTTCAAAACAGTTAACCTAAGATAGCAGTAGTATTAAAAGTCTTATTCCCAGAACTTTATTTAATTACCTTCAAATAACCTACAACCTCCACCTCAGGACATTAATAAAACCTCACAGGACAACTTTCAGGGAACCATAGTAAAACGTTCTCACAACATCCCTGCAACCTACAAATGAATGTTCCCAGAATAGGCAAAATGTTCACTTCCATTCTCAGAACGTTTAAAAGACATTCCGTTTTACTATTCAGGAAATGTTTGGCTTCTTTCCCAGAACCAATGGATAACCAAAAACGTCAGTTCCCACAACCTCAAAGGAACCAAATGTGCTAGCTGGGTTGAATTTAGGTTAAAAGTTTGGTGGAAAAATTTGATTCCCTTACGTGATGACTTTTTGCAAATCCAATCAGTTTTCCACCTTAATTCAACATCCTCACATTGAAATGATGTGAAAACAACATTGATTCAATTAGTTTTTGCCCAGTGGATATTCGTTCAATACCCCCTGTCTCTCTCCTACCTCAGCAACCCAACTGCTCCTCCAAGTCCCACACAGAGTCATTTCACAGTGAATTGCCTTTGTCTTAAAAAAATCAAATAAAACAGGAAAGAAGCACCTTTCTTTTCCAACCCTTCCCTAATCATAACAACTCAAACTCTCATTGCCGCCGTTAATAGGACCGAAACAAGGTTAGAAATGAAAAAATGCACCACGGGACCATGTTTGGTTGAATAAGCCAAACGTTTGTGAAAGTTGTCTATAAAGTATGGACAAGATTTCCAATATCATCCATGGTGCCCTTGAATTAAAAACAGATGAGAAAACCAAAAGTTCAGTTAGTGGCTGTACAACATGGAAGGTATCGTGACAAAAGGCATTGGGTGAGTTGCAGTTCAAAAAGTGACACTATTTACACTGATCTCTCTCCTGTTGGTACCTGACGTGCAGTAGGCCTGCTTCAGCTGTAGGAGTCCTGAGGGAGGGAGGAGGTGGGAGAGAGGAGTGGGATGGGGGGGCTCTCTGCTTTTCACAGAATCAAACTTCCTTCACTCCCTTCATTCTGTGCTGCAGTCTCTCTCTCTATCGCTCTGTTAAGTCTCTGTTTTCCTTTCGAAGGCTAATCCAAGAACCAGATGGAAGTTATCTCAGAGAAACCCACTGTAACGGGCAGAGAGAGAGAGAGAATAATGCAGACACTTCCTGGTTTAGAAAAAAAGACTCACACACACAATATGAACCAAACAAAAACAAAAAAACAATGTGCAAACGTTCTGATATAAATAGACTACAGTCAACTCATTGGGGAGAGCACCATGGGAGGGGAACGAGTTAGGTGTATGTGTTTATGTTTGCTGTGTGTGTGTGTGTGTGTGTGTGTGTGTGTGTGTGTGTGTGTGTGTGTGTGTGTGCGTCATGTGTGTGTATGTATTTGCACGTATGTCTCTACTACCATGTTTTGGATGAGAAGATAGAGGAATGAGGGTAGGGTTCAGGTTGTGGGGGGGGTTATTAAGTGGGTCAGAGGTCACACCCAGTCCTGCATGGAGCGTTTGCAGTGGACCAGAAGTTTGGGAGTTCCTTTCCTCTTCAGTGTGTTGATGATGGCGTAGATCAGTCCCAGGATGCACAGCACCAGGACCAGGGGTACTGTCACCATGATGATGTTCATAGTGCGCGTCTCGCTCTCGTCGATCTTCAGCACCACGTCCACCTCGTTGGTCTCCTCTTCTCTCTCGTCCTTATAGTCTACATCATTGGTACGGTCCTGATCTTTGTCCCGCTCCTTGTCCTTCTCCTTGTCCCGGCCTGCGTCAGGGTTGAAGGGCGGGCGATCCACTTCGGGGACCTTGCGGCCTGCGTCGGTGTCCCTGTCTCTGTCTGGGTCCAGGTCCACACTGCAGCCCATGAAGTCCCTCAGGATGGATTTAGGGTAGCCCGGCTCACTCTTCATCCTGTGGTTGTCAAACTTCCAGTATTTGGATCCCTTGTAGAAATATGTATAAGCTGGGAGGGGAAGACAGGGGCAGAATGTTGAGTACTAAATACACTATTATGATAATCAAATACTTATCCACGGCATTGATTGAGGCAGTAAACACAGTACGGTTCTGGGGAAAAGAAAGACAGCAAAAAAAACACCTTATTTTTCTTCATCCTTTCAAATTAATGTCACTTTTTCCCCCTACTCAGCACATCAACCCTACACTAAGCTCTCTTTCTCTCCATCCCTCTCTCCCCCTCTCGCTCTCTCTCTGATTGACCAGACCCACCCTTCTCCTTTGTTTAGAGTGTCCATTACTGGCATTCTCTTGGCCCCCCTCTCGCCTCTCTCACCTCCATCATCGCTGAGGAAAGCCCCCTTGGGAGAGGACGGGACCGCAGAGCCCCACACACTGATTGGCTTGGGGTAGTCCTTGTCTACCGCACGGGACTGTTCGTTAAAGCGCCAGTACCTAGAGACGAGAGGGAGAGAATAACAGTATGTTAAACCCCTATACAGCATGCATGTTAAATCAGAAAGCAGTCAGCACACGCCAAGAGATGATGTGATCGTAATCGTGCAAAAACATATTCCGTAGCCCAAAAAAATAGAAGACAATTTACAGTAGTGAATGCGTGATGGAAACTCCTTCGGTCAACATGGAAAAGGGCAACAATTCACAGATAACTGGGAGAGTCCCTTCCTTACCAGTCTCCTTTGAAGAAGTATGTGAAACCTGATGGTTCCCACCAGATGGCTGTCTCTATCTTGTCATAGGGGATGTCCCTGCCGTAGTCTGTCAGCTCCTGGGGGTAACCAGGCTCCAGGTTTGCCTCCCTGAACAACCAGTACTTATTCTCTACAGGTGGAGGAGAGGAAGGGGGAGGAGAGGAGAAGTACAGTGGTGTAGGACGGGTGGGGGGACAGATACGTCAGGAAAGGTAAGACAGATATTTTGTGGGACATAATAATTCAGGAGGGAGGGATGGATGGAGAGAAAGAGGGAGGGAGAAAGGCATTCATGGTTAACGGTCCTTTGTGGAGCATAGGGACTTTCCCTTTCCAACAACTACCACTCACAAACCTGGAGATCGCTATGGAAACTGTTAGCCCGCCATTACATTACAGTCTTGTTTATTTGCTGGCTAGCATGCACCAATAGTGGACATAATAGAGAGTGAAATTGTGTTTATGCACAGCTTTGGTTCGAGTGGAAATGTCGAGGACATGGCGAGTCATATTCTTTTATTGTTTTACAGTATGTTAGACACAGAGGCACCATCCGTATGCCCTGCTTTCTATTCTCCTGGCCCAGTTCAATATTGAAAACAAAACCTTTGCAGTCAGCATCTGGAGACAAACGGCTGATGCAACTCTCTCCCTCACATTTGCCAGATGTTGCAGGCCAACTTCTGGTCCCTTCGTTTCTTTGCTATGGCTGTCATCCAAATTTCAGAAGGCCTTGCCAATGACATCATTTGCCCTGAAGACTTTCTCAGGGAGAGCCAGCTGTCTTAAACAGCTACAGCTCAAATGTCTCCCCAAAAAGCATTTTCGCTATCTTCATCTGTCTTTCACTGTTTCTGGTTACAAAATTCATGGAACAAAGTGATGCCAGCGGGATCTATAATAACCTCTACAGACATATCATATTGAGTAGGTTCTCCTAAGGATATTATTACATTTGTGGTTTAACAATTGAGGAGGAGGTGGGGGGGAAATCAATAGAAAACCGCAATGAAGTCTGGGCGAAAAATCGTATAGCAGCAAAAGCACTTTTTATGTCAACCTAATGAGGGAAAATGATCTAAATGAAAGTTAAAACCTAAAGTGTTTGGGGGCATGGGACGGTTTCTATGGCAACTGCGCAGGGAGGAACAAGGTAGTTGTGACCGAATGAGGAGTCTGGGGAGGATTACAGCTTGAGCCAATGGGCATTCACTGCCACTAAGGAGATCTCATGTCTGGCCAAATCCGAATTGCATTGCAGCGCAAAACTCTAGGGATCTCCAGTCCTCGCATTTCAACTTGACGATGTCATTATCTTTTCCATTTAGACAAAAACATAATCTCTTCGATCAATCCAAAGACTGTTTGTCCGTAATATACTATTTGAGGTTACAATACATTTGGGGATCCATGCTAAAGTGAATGTGGAGATCAAGGAACACTTACTATCTGCAGAAATAGGTGTTAATGTGGAATTAGCAATGTTTACTCACTGCTCAACTGTAATTAAATTGTAATGTGGAAAACACTAACAGCTTTAGGTTTAATCTCCAATGCACACTAGCATAAAAAGAAAATGCACACACTTGCACACACAGAGGATTGAAACAATGTTTGTGAATCTATTTTAGTACCAGCAACAATGCTTCATTACAGTGTAACCAAAGCATTCAGTTGTTTTGTGATTGCTGCTACTTCAACACATTAACAACCACTATTCCAGGCCTCTGAGTTGGACTATTTCTCCTCTGTTTAACCCTAATTAAAAAAAAACAAAAACAATGACTGACTGTGTGTGTGCGCGCGTGTGTGTGTGTGTGTGTGTGTGCGCGCGTGCGTGTGTGTGTGTGTGTGTGTGTGTGTGTGTGTGTGTGCGCGCGCGCGTGCGTGTGTGTGTGTGTGTGCGCGCGCGTGTTCGTATGTATGCCTCCGCGCCTGCTTGTAGTCTTACGTGTGCGTGCACGTGGGATTAGGAGATTAGGAGAGTACAAATACCTTTAAAGAAGACAAATTTCCCATCGTGTCTCTCGTAGGCTGCATCGATGTCCCCAGGCAGTCCCCTCCAGAAGTGACCAATGGGCATTGGGTAGTTGTCCAGGACCCTGTTCCTCCGCACCCTCCAGAACCAGCGACCCTGTCAGAAAAGAGCGGGGAGAGCCGTTAGAGGGCACATCCACTGGAGCTCTACTGCTCAGCCTGACCTCTAACCTCTGCCCCTGCCTGCCTGTGACATGGCTCTCTGGAGCTGCAGACCTAGCTGGGAGCTGCTGCCTGCACACCAGAAATGGACGCAACACTGCGTATCAGCAGTTTAGTACCATCACGCAGTCAGTAAACTGCAGAAACATATGGGAGAGAGGAACAGAGAGTGCCAAACATGATGGGCCATGTGCCTGATCCTGTTCCTGAACCTCTCCTCTCTATCAGAGCCTGTTCAGCACATTGCCTGGAGGAGGAAGTCTTCACAGCCACGTTCAACAGTTTGGATCAATCAATAGGAGAAATACTTCAATAACGCATTCACTACATACACATCTGCGCACACATGCTCTCTCTCTCTCTCTCTCTCTCTCTCTCTCTCTCTCTCTCTCTCCCTCTGTCAGTGCGTCCTCAGTAAGTCCCTAGTCACATGGTGCGGTGGGCGTCCGAGCTTGACCTTCACATTCCCTCCATCTCGTTGGCTCAGGCCCAGAGCTTGAGATTACTTCAGATCTGTCTAATATAGAAACCAGACCCAGGAACGCAGCCAAGGGCCTCTAAATTAAAACCGTCTGTTCTAACACCCAGCCCCCACCCCTCCCTCCTCCTCTACATCCACTAACCCCACCCCTCTCCACGCCACACACTCCCCCCTTCCCTTTCACCACCATGGCATACTCTGCAGTGTCTAAAAGAGAGGGCAGGGTCCCGTCTATAGAAAGAGAAAGAGAGGGCACATTGAGTCCCATTTAAAAAGGTGGGGGAAACAGCTTCTAGCCCGCACTCTCTCTGTCACCTGACTTTAACACAGGCTCTGTTCCAGCAGCGTTTGGGGTTCGGGAGAAGCCTGCTGCCGGGTGGTCGGGCTCCCAAGCGCATCCGAAAGCCTGCACTACATGACAAGCCTGCCAGAACGGACAATGAAATAACTAAAGGCAATGCTAGAAGGCTATTAATACCCACGACCACAGCACTGAGCATATCGCGTGTGCCAATTACTGTTGGAACTGGCTTGGGCTTGCTGCATGTTGCACGAGGAGCATTTTACGAGTTGGACTTAAATAAAGTAGTTCAACTGGTTGAACTGCTCTGTTTGTTTAAAGTCAGCACAAAACACGTCTGAAACGGTACAAGAGGGGAAATCGCCCTCTCAGTGTAGGCCTAGGAGTGCTTTCCAAAAACGACCTCACAGATCTGCAAACTCATTCATTAGCGGTAAGTTAATAGCATTGGCTGTCAGCATTAATGGTAAAAGCTAAGAGTTGCATCCTCCTGGCAGCAGCTCTTGTCTTTGTCCTTCAAGCGGGGAAGCGCAGCCTGTTAGTGAACAGAGCATCATTTAAAGCAGACCTGCCCCGCATCTAATCTACTCCGACACGGAGAGAGGCGGGAAGAGAAGAGAGATGACAGAAGTGTAATTACGATTCTGAAGAAGAAAAAAACCACCCGCACTAGTCAGTGTGGAGCCTCACAGGCGCACAAGAGAAAAGAGAACAGACCAGATGCGACTTTCTGTGAACACTACTCAATGTCAGAGACATTCTGGGCTCGATGGTACCTTCCCTAAAAAAATAGGCCGGGGGCATCCGCAGAGAGACGGCTTTGTGAAGCTGCAGTCTGTCGTAAAGCTGATGTATACTACTTCAGATGAAGCGTGATGACGAAAGAGCGCAGCACAGTCAAAGATGACTCTTTTCCCCCCTGCTCTCATATCTACATAACCCTCCAACTCTTTGGTGTCTGTCATGTACACCTTCCTCTGCCCTCTCCCACAGAGACAGTTGGCCAGAAAGACAGATAACTGAAGTCAAGGCAAATGGCAGTTCTTCGGAAAAAAAAGAGACAACCAACTTATGTAGATACAGTCGAAAGAAAGAGGAGTGCAGTAGAGGGAACATGGCTCTTTTCAGTGCTAGACTTGGACTGAAACAGGTGCCTGCCCTGTTTATATTTATATGTAGGTGCTAGATACCTTTGAGCTAATATTCTAAATGAAGAGCAGGAGCTTAGGCAGTAAAACATTTTAGGTGCCGGTACTCGGCTCCGGTGAGCTCCCGTCCAAGTCAAGCACGGGCTCTTTTCATACAAAAGAGAAGAGTCGACCACATCAACTGAAGCATAAACAGTGAAATCCTCTCCAGCTGTCGGCAAATGGCCCAACAAATGGTTCAAACGAGAGCCATCTCCACAGCCCTGGACTGGTTGGTCCTGCAGTTGTTAAGGCACACCTGAGACCTAGAGAGAGCTGCTCCTCTCCTCTTTACGGGGCTCCAGGTCATAAAATAGAACGGCTCTGAGGTTTTACAGCCTGCTTAGGGCCCAATTGAACCCAGGCCCTGAACCAACTGCCCATAAGGCTCTCCAGATGATCCTAACCTGGGGAGAGCAGCTTTTACTGCACTACTGAGAGACACAGACAGACAGCATCATGGTTATCACGCCCACTGGCTGCAATAAGACCAGCCTTTGATCAAATGACCTGCGAGATCAAATCAAACCACATTTTATCGGTCACACAGTTAGCAGATGCTATTGCGTCTGCAGCGAAATTCTTGTGTTCCTCGCTCCAAAAGTGCAGTAATATCCAACAGTACACAACAATACACACAAATCTAAAAAGTTAAATTATGGAATTAAGAAATACAGAAATATTAGGACGAGCAATGTCGGGAGTCTGGAGTGTAAATATAAATACATATGTATATATGTGATGGGATGTATAGATCATAGACAGTATATGGACAGAATATGTAGTATATCTGAAGAATAGTATATGTTTATCAATAGTTAAATAGGATAGGCCTTGACTAGAATATAGTATATACATATGAAGTGGGTAAAACAGCATGTAATCATTATTAAAGTGACCTGTATTCCATGACTATGTACATAGGGCAGCAGCCTCTAAGGTGCACGGTAGAGTAACCGGGTGGTAGCCAGCTAGTGACAGTACTGTAAGTAGGTCATGCAGCCACCCAAGAGCAATCTGTTCTTTGCAGCCACGCTGAGACTGAACTCATCTCATATGTGTAGGAAGGCAGTCTGAGGTCCTCACCTTGAACACAAACATCTCTCCCCTGAGCATGGTGACCGTGTCGAAGTTTCCTTCACAGATGTTTGGGCCGTAGTGGTCTGGGCGGTCAGTCGTGCGGGGCTTGTCTGGCCTCCGGGGTGGGGCGTTGGGGGAGAGTTAGGGGAGATCTAGGGGGAGTGTTGGGAGGAGAGTTGGGGGTGACTTGGGGGAGAGTTGGGGGGTTTGGGGTCTGGCTGGGCTGGCCGGCGAGGAGTGACAGTGGGAAGAGCCTGGGTGGGTGTACCGTCTGGCTGACCTAAAGAAGATAAAGTGATAAACACATGAAATAAAAGCAGTTAGAAGCTACTCTCCACTCCAAAGTCCTAAAAGGAAATCAAGGGCTCAGAGATTTGTCCTCCAACTGATCTCATAATTGGTAGCTGTGTCCTGGTTTTGCCCAAGCTAGATAAGTGGATATGTGAGTCAGCAGGCTGATTTTCCACTTAGAGCTGTGGGGAGGAGGCATGTAGAGTGGAAACACAGACCTCAGACTATTCCAATTTCAATCAGGGTTCTAAACACAGGGGTGCCCAGGGCTGGAACTCCCCACTCATATGCAGTTATACTGCAGTGCCAAAAATCAGACTAAAACACTGAAAACCAAAGCTCTTACAGCCAACATTATCAGGTCCATATACCAGTAGTTTTGTCGCAGAGGGCCAACTCACCATAGATCTGTTGTATTCCCCTGAGGTCATCCTCGGGCAGTTGAAAGTCGTCCGTTTCCATCCACTGGTAGAAAGGAGCCATGATGGCCATTGGGTTGTTGGAGTGTTCCAGGCCCAGGGCATGGCCCAGCTCATGTACCGCAACAAGGAACAAATCATTACCTGGAGAGAAGAGAAGAGAGAGAGAGATATATAGAGAGAGACAGAGAGAGCGAGAGAGAGAGAAAGGAGGATAGTCATTATCATACTCAAGGCACTTAAGAAGTATACACCTCGTCACGACTAAACCTGAAATCGACAGCGAGTGAGTAAAGTGAGAAGTGCAACAACCTGAGCTGTGGCCACAAGCAGGAAGTGTTAACAGAGTTACTTGGATCACCCAGGAGGGAATGGCAGACAACAAGCGATACGGGCCATTCAGGTAGCATCTCACGCAACGTGTCTTTTTTCATCCTCTCTCTCCACACGCTAACTAACCGTGTGTTGATTCAGGAGCCAGAACACTTCATTAATTCATGCTACAGACATGTAAAGCAAAAAGGCACTGAAACCACGACAATCTAGTAGTGTAGCTTTAGGAACCGGAATGAAAGACAGAAATGTACTGTACATCGCTTCCAAAAGAATGGTTCTAAAATGGTTGGAGTGAAATGAAGGACAGCTATATTTGGCAAGTTTAGCAAATAGAGTTGACTTGGAGAGCTCGGGGCTTGGGTTGGGGCTGGAGCTGGGGCTAGGGTTGGACCTGGGACTAGGGTTGGACCTGGGACTAGGGTTGGACCTGGGGCTAGGGTTGAACATGGGGCTAGGGTTGGACCTGGGCTAGGGTTGGACCTGGGGCTGAACATGGGGTTGAACCTGGGACTGGGGGTTGGACCTGGGGCTAGGGTTGAACCTGGGACTAGGGTTGGACCTGGGGCTAGGGTTGAACATGGGGCTAGGGTTGAACATGGGGCTAGGGTTGAACATGGGGCTAGGTTTGGACCTGGGGCTAGGGTTGAACCTGGGACTAGGGTTGGACCTGGGGCTAGGGTTGAACATGGGAATAGGGTTGGACCTGGGGCTAGGGTTGAACCTGGGGCTAGGGTTGAAACTGGGACTAGGGTTGGACCTGGGGCTAGGGTTGGACCTGGGGCTAGGGTTGGACCTGGGGCTAGGGTTGAGGCTGGAGCTGTGGTTGGAGCTGGACCTGGGGCTAGGGTTGAATCTGGGGCTAGGTTTGGACCTGGGGCTAGGGTTGGACCTAGGGCTAGGGTTGGGGCTGGAGCTGTGGTTGGACCTGGGGCTAGGGTTGGACCTGGGGCTAGAGCTGTGGTTGGAGCTGGGGCTAGGGTTGGACCTGGGCCTGGGGTTGGAGCTTGGGTTGGAACTGGGGCTAGGGTTGGAGCTGGGGGTAGGATTGGACCTGGGGCTAGGGTTGGAACTGGGGCTAGGGTTGGGGCTGGAGCTGTGGTTGGAGCTGGGACTAGGGTTGGACCTGGGGCTGGGGTTGGAGCTTGGGTTGGAACTTGGGCTAGGGTTGGAGCTGTGGGTAGGGTTGGACCTGGAGCTTGGGTTGGAACTGGGGATAGGGTTGGAGCTGGGGGTAGACCTGGGTTTGGACCTGGGGCTAGGGTTGGGGTTGGAGCTTGGGGTAGACCTGGGGTTGGAACTGGGGCTAGGATTGGGGTTGGAGCTGGGGGTAGACCTGGGGTTGGACCTGGGGCTAGGGTTGGAGCTGGGGATTTGGGTTTTAGTTGGGGGTAGAGGGGGAGGTGGGGGTTGGGGGAAGTCAAGGGGTCTTCCCATTTTGACCATGGTTATTGTTTCCCAGAGCTGGCCAAGTGAGGAACACAGTAACGTCATTCTAACTGAGACTACATGGCGGTGGGGCAGTAGTCTGCACATTCAGACAGTAAGCACCTCCCATTGGGGTTATGAAGTCAAAGCAGAAAAATGTGCTTGTTCCGGGTTTTTAATGGTGTTAATGGTGCTCTCAGTAGATGAAGCGGTCAGTCTAATGTCTTCTGGTAAGCAACAAGACATGCAGTCCTCCTCGTACCCTGATCAAAGCCTGCCATTGTCCCAGACAGACTGACAGTGACGCATTGTCACAGCAACAGAGAACACATCTGTGACACAGTGACCGCAACTTCAACCGCCCTCCACAAAGAACATCCTGTGGACACCCTCAAAAAAAGTAGATGGAAATTGCCTTGAATTGACCTATCCTATAGGTTTGCCTTTTAAGTTTGTTCCAAGTAATGGCATGGTACTTTCCCAGCAAATGACACATTATTCCGTTCCAGTATTAATTGACATTTAACCTGATCTGTGGGCCATCCTGTCTGAAATGAAGGCTGAGGGTGGTTTGTGAGATGTCTGTAGGGAGCACTCTATTATACTGACAGACAGCATTATGTCATATGGCTTCTGTCATTTGAGGAAGTTGAGATGTTCAGGATTCCTCCTTTTGCCAGCTCCATGCTCTTATCCCCTCCCCTTCAAACTTCTCCTCCAACCACAACCTGTGGCTAGCTATCAGCACATCCAAGTTACTCTAAAAATATCCCACAGGAAACACACACAGAGACAGAGAGAGAGAGAGAGAGAGAGAGAGAGAGAGAGAGAGAGAGAGGGGGTCTCTGTAAGGTAACCCTGACAACCATGTGGCTTACAGACTTCAAACGTCTCAGGAGAAGAGCCAACTTATCTCTCTTCCTCCTCACTAAAATGAACACAGCAGCACATATCCCCATCTAAGAGCCTAATGAATAGACTTGCAGCTTTGTTGGATATCAGTGTGTAATAACCACAACACTTGTCAAGCGCGTTTAAGCTTTGCCAACAATGTCGTTAATGTGCCACGAAAACTTAGTTGACCTTTACTTTTAGAATTTCCGTGGTTTAAAAGACCGTTAAAAGTCATGTGTCAAGAGAGTTTTAAAGACCCAGGCTGCACGAGGATACAACAGTGTTAAAGACAGGGTCAACTCAAAAACCGGTCTCCCACTGTGGAATTACCTCAACACCCTCGCTGTGGCAGTTAGACTTCTCTCTGATCTGTCCAGTAACACCTCCTACTCTCTTGACCTCACCAAGCAGAGCCAGCCACCTGCCTCTGCTCTGACCTGGCTCAGGAAATGACAACGTTCACCTCCACAAGGCAGGGGAAAACCCTCAGTCCCTCACCAAGACCACTCTGGGCAACAGCAGTTTGGTTAATGATTGAAAGGATGAAAAGAGGGGGAGGGGGATTTAGAACAAAATAATTCTACCATTCCTTAAAACACGGCTTTGAGAGCCGGTGGAAGTTGCAAGAGCAGTATGATGTCATCCATCTAACTTTGAAGTTTAATGGAGGAGTGAAACTCGACAGATTCTCAACAAAACGAGTGACGATCTGGTTTGTTGTGGCAACTATGGTTGAACAAGTGGAAGGCGGGGACAAACCAGCTGAAGTAGGTGAGGAGAGAGGAAAGCAGGGACATTGCATTTTTCTCATAGGTATGTACAAGAAGTAGCGGTTCTGGTGTCGCACTAAAGAGACCGGTGTCCATCCACATCCATCACCTACCTTGTAAGTTCCCATTGCCGATGGTCCACGGCTCATCAGAGTCAAAGTGAGTATCACCACCCATACCAGGACCAGGGAAGTAGGCGTGGGCCAGGAACCCGCCCTCGCCGTCGAAGGGTGAGCTGTCTCCATGGAAACCCGAGGCAAAGAAGATCATGATGTCAGGCTCCTTCCTGCGGCCATATTTGATCTCCTGGTAGGGGATCTCATCGAAGGTCAACGGGGTCACCTTCTGCCACACCTTGAAGGCCCTACGGATGGCCTCATACGAGTTGTACTCCCCGATCTTTGGTGTGTAGTTCTGTATACTGCAAGGGAAGAGGAGGAATCCAAATGAAAACTCATTTGGAATTTGGTTATGGATGAAGATTGACCAAGGTGAAGTAAATCCTGTTATTTACCTGTAGGTGAGGTGGCTCTTGTTCCATTTGTGGCCAGTGAGTGCATAACGTTTGCGCCGAACGTTGGTCTTGATCTGACCCCCAAACTTGTCAGGGACTCCACAGCGCGGCCTCCGCATGGCTCTAGGAGAGGACGTCAGGGTTACACTCTCCACTCCTCTACACAGTGTCACACTGGGGTTTTATGAGATACACTGCCCGTGACACCAGCCCAGGTGCCATAGCATAGAAAGTGTTCATGCGTTTTATGTGCAGTAACAGATCTGTGGGTTCAAGACGGGGTGGCGGGTAGCCTAGCGATTAGAGCGTTGGGCCAGCAACCGAAAGTGTTGCTAGATCGAATCCCCGAGCTGACAACGTAAAAATCTGTCCTTCTGCCCCTGAACAAGGCAGTTAACACACTGTTCCTAGGCTGTCAATGTTAAAAAATAATTTGTTCTTAACTGACTTGCCTAGTTAAATAAAGGTTCAAAATAAAAAAATAAAGATTGCTCCCTGTTGGGGATTTGATATCTACACCCCAGACCGCCTCACACTCCAATTAAACTTATCAGTTATCGCACAAATCCTTCCGTCTCCCTCACACTGTACAAATCCACTACAAACTAGGGAATGAATCCATTGACATGATTGGACCCATAGGCATGAGAGAGAGAGAGAGAGAGGTCTGGTTCAGGAGAATGGCATTAGGATGGCAGAGATGACAAGAGCACAACAGGGAAGGAAGTGTGACATACGTCACCGTGCCGTGGTCCATGGCCCCGGTGACCGCCAGGCCGTAGAAACGCTGCATGTCGCTGACGGCGTTGGAAAGGATGTGAGCTGACCGCATGGTGGACATCTGTCTGCTGGCCTGAGGTAGGTAGCCATACATCCGCAGCCATGACTGAGAGGGACAGAGAGAAACTTAACACCATACAGAGTGTACACTTCGAAGGCTGCAATTCTGAACTTTTGGCCAATCACATCAGATCTTTTTCAGAGCTGATCTGTTTAAGTCAAAAGGCCAATTGGTGAAAAACTAGATCAGAATTGGGCTGCCTGTGTAAACGCAGCTTAATAGGCATACAGAAGAGCGTAACTAATTGGCTCCTTATAGGACACGTCACTGCACTCTATACTCTTCTGTGAACTGGTCATCTCTGTATACCCGTAGCAAGACGGTTGATGCATATTTATAAAACCCTCTTAGGCCTCACTCCCCTCTATCTGAGATATCTAGTGCTGCCCTCATTCTTCACATACAACACCCGTTCTTCCAGTCACGTTCTGTTAAAGGTCTTCAAAGCACACATCCCTGGGTCGCTACTCTTTTTCAGCTCGCTGCAGCTAGCGACTGGAACGAGCTGCAACAAACACTCAAACGGGACAGTTTTATCTCAGTCTCTTCATTCAAACACTCAATCATGGACACTCTTACTGAGAGTTGTGGCCGCTTTGTGTGATGTATTGTTGTCTCTACCTTCTTGACCTTTGTGCTGTTGACTTTGCACAATAATGTTTGTACCATGTTTTTGTGCTGCTACCTTGTTGTGTTGCTACTATGTCGTTGTCATGTTGTGTTGCTACCATGCTGTGTTGTCATGTGTTGCTGCCTTGTTATGTTGTTGTCTTAGGTCTCTCTTTATGTAGTGTTGTGTCTCTTTTGTTGTGATGTGTGTTTTGTCCTATATTTATATTCTATTTTTAAAAATATATGTTTTTTTGCCTTTTGCCTTTTGGTAGGCCGTCATTGTAAATAAGAATTTGTTCTTAACTGACTTGCCTAGTTAAATAAAGGTTAAATTTCAAAAAAGTTCAAAATACATTTTTAAAAACTGCCGTGTGGGGGAGGAAGACATGATGGGAGAAACCTGATACAATCACAGACTTCAGATTGATCGTTCCACCTGCTAAAGGGATATTTAATACCACCACAGGCTGTGCCAGAGTGTCACGGCAGATAGATCTACAGATGGAGACACTCAACAGGGTGGCCAAGGAACTCTATCAGCTAAACCATCGTGAAAGAGAGAGATCAGGAACTAACCAGCCTCACCAAAATGGCCACCCCTCATCCCTCAGCTGATGGGTAATGCCTGGGAGGCCGAGGATAAGGAGAGGTAGGGGTTGGCTTTTCTCTGAAGCCCATGCTACTGTATAGGAGGCTACTGATCTTTAATAATGTCATTAGCGCTAATTACGTAAGACGTCCCCCACACATATAGTGTAAAAAACACAACTAACCCTATACTGTGGTTGCTGAATCATCGCCCTGCCTGCTGTAACCAAGGTGGAGGCGATAACAGGGCTAGTGACTGAGAGCAGGGTTAACACAGCGGGTTAACTTTATGTATCTCCGAGTTCGATTACACACAGCTGCGCTGAGACACCATTTTGTTGACAGCCGTTTGTGTCCGAGAGATGATAAATCACAGCGTATGAACCAGAGGGAAAAAGCGATATTTTCACTGAAGAATAAAAAAGACACGGAAAACACGTGGCTTACATTTCCTCATCTCCCGAAGAGCCATTTAACATCCAGTGAGATGTTTTACCTCTCTGCCTTGAATCATTCTCAACCACTTCCAACTGTCAGAACATCTTTAGAAGCCTCGTGGAGGGAGACGTGAATGGGCACACTTTTGTTGATGCCACTCCCCTGATATTTGTACGTCTGACCCGTGTGACTGAGTGTGCGAAGCGGCCACATGATTAACACGAGAATAGTAACAACCTCTGGCCCTGTAACACAAGCAACCATGGACATCTTGAGAAACTCTTAAAGACACACCTCCTCCCAGAGCAGTAAATTTGTGAATTACCAGGGGGGGTTGGGTGATTAAAAGTGGACCTATCCTTACCATACTGAGCAGAGAGAGGGGGAGGAGTGCTATAATGGCCACTTCACTTCTAGCTAAGGACCAGGCCTGGGTAGCTGTTCCTAGTTGCATGGGGCTCCCTCTGGTTTCTGGCTGGCATGATCTCCCCCTTCCAACCCCCCTGCTCACAGAAGACACAGGCCTTTGTGGTCCCCTCCCTCTGCTGTTATGCAGGACTGAATAGCCGGCCCTGTTTCTGGGCACAGGCTGAATGTAAACCCCTCTTTCTCCGGGGCTCCAACTGGGGGCCCCCAGATCCCATGCTGCTGCTTCTGGAAACATGGTTGACGAGAGAGCCTTACAGAGAGCTGAAACACTGCTCTGTCTCTGCTCTTTCTCCGCCGGCACTCTCTCCAGCCGCTCTTACTCTCTTCCCCTTCTCTCTCTCTCTCTGATATCAACTTCCTCTCTCTTTCCTGTCACATTCTCAACCCCCTGCTGGCTGGCTACCTGTTTTCGCTTCCCTCATTCTACATTTTTCTCTCTCTCTTTCATACAAATTCAGGCAGATACTTGTCCTATATTTTCATTGGCTATGGGCGGAAGCGGAGAATGGCTGGTTTACAGCTGGTTTAGGTGGGACCCACCTTATCTTCCAGATAAGGGACGGATCACACAATCTGAGTCCGGGGTTCTGGAGGGTGTAGGAGATGAAGGGGAGTGTTCATACAATACGGAAAATATATGATCCCAGCATGTAAAATACACAACAACCAGGTTTCTTTTCTCTCTGGCATCGTTCGGGATGGTATATATTGAAGGGCGTTGGAACAAGAGAAATAGGCTGCACCACGTTCTAGATATATGAAAGCACCCTTTTAAAAAGTAAAGTGCTTCAGTCTGTACCCTAGCCTCTAAGAATCCTCTGTACTGAATACAAAGCAAGGCTATGGTTCCAGGGGGGAGTGAAGCATAGGACGTATTTTAGTCCAATCAGCCACCCTGTCAGCAGCTCCTTCAATAAGACCTTGAGCCTACCTGCCAAAACGAAGGCCTCCTGGATCCAGCAATTCACGAAGAATTGCAAAATGAGCCTCACTCGGTGTGTGTGTATGTATGTGTGTGTGCGTGCGTGTGTCTGTGTCCCGCACAATGTCAGCCAAGACACTAACAAATGGAGAATGCTTTCATTCCCTGGACTTGGTAGCCTGCCATCTTTTGGTCCTAACCTCCAGCAGAGAGAGAATAAAAACGAAGGCGAGAGACACAGGGGGAGGAAATAAAATACACACAGGCACTGTCCTACTCTGTAAAGGGAGTGTCTTGTGAGAGAGAGAGAGATGGACGCAGACAGAGAGAGCGCTAGAGACAGAGCGAAAGAGAGAGAGAAGAAAGAGCGAGAGAGCGAGAAACAGGGATCCAGAGAGATAAAAAAACAAAATAGAAAAAGAGAGAGAGATCCGGAGGGAAGACAGTCACCATTTGAGGTTAATGGCATTTCCCGTTCTCATCACTACCCATTACCTCTCGCCATGGAGATGAAACCTCGCTGTGCCCATGGCGACAGGCAACCTCAGGGGAACACAAAGGAACTGGTTGGAATACATGCAGTAGGCATGCTGCAGATTGCAAGGATAAGCAGAAATAGAGGGAGGCTGGCTCTGCCAATGTTAAGGGTTAAACTGGGGATAAAGATAAGGCTTCAGGAAGCAAACAGTCGGCCTCCTGTGTCCTGCAGACTTAATAAACCCTGGCACCTCCCCCTTCTCCACCTCTTCTCTATGCTGGTCTCTCTTTCTCCCCCGTTTCACTCTGAAACAGTCCACTCCAGACAAGAGCTCTCATTGTTGCTCCTCAGCTGCCTGGGAGTCCTGCAGGCCTAAATGTCTCTCCACTGTTTGTGTCCCAGTTGGAGAAAAAAGCTGTCACACTTACCCATCACATGCGGCACAGCTGAGCAAGCCGCCTAGTTCACTCGTTCTTTCTCTCCCTCTCTCTCTATCATTTCTCACTCCCTATCACTCCCACTCCATCTCTGTTCATCAGACCGTGTAGGTGTCCAGTCTCTTGTGATAGGTCAAGTGTAGGCTCAGGGAGGGAGCTGATGACCATATCGTCAGTGAGAAAGTTCAGTAAAAAATGCAAAAGGGAGAATCCATTCAAGACAGATCTCAGGTGAGCTTATATGCACATTGTTCATGCATGCTGATTAATCCCGTTACATTGAACTGAATGGAGAGAGAATATCAGATATAGGCTAAGTGTAACAGTTTAGTGAAGACACACACAAAGCGTGAAATTCTCAAGTGAACACCAACCCACACCTTGAGGACAGACGTTGGCAGATAGGCGTTAACTAACAGGCCGTCTGCTCTCGTCAGTCTCCACCCCGCCCTGTCTTTCTTTTAAACAATCCCTCAGTCAACAGGTCTCCCTGACTACACTTAAAGACCCCATTACCACCTAAACACTACAATGCTAATACTCTGCCAGGATGTGGCATGTCAGGACAAGAAAGTCCCCCCCCGGTCTTTTTGTCTGTTAAACAATGGCTGCAGGGTCAGCAGTAACTACCTGTGTTGTGAGCCTCATTCTTCATCGTAATCCTTCAGTCGAGCCAGTCACAAATCTGCCTCACTCAAGAGTGCACTCAACCAAAACGCAAACATAAACACAACTCCGGTAAGAATGCATGGGCACGCATTGGCCGACCCATCACTGATGTGATCCGTATTGACTAATTGAATGATGACAATATTGATTTTCCTCAGCACAGTGTTTCAATCTAAGAGTCTATTTTATATTCATTAGGGGGATGATTTCTTATGACACAATAATGTTTAATACTCCATTATGGGTTTGTCTTACATTTACATTGTCTCTCCTAAATATGCCATATTATAGTATTCTAATTGTATTATTAAGTTATAATATTGGTAATATACCTTGGGAGTCCCATAGGCCAAACACCATCATCATGGTCACTAGGGCTTTGAGAGTCTAGTGCCACATAAAATTACATGAATATATATATATATATTTGGCAGTGGAAAATCCAGGGTGAAAGTTGGGACAATAAAAAGTAGACCTCATCTGGCTGTCTGAAAAAAAGAAAAAAATGGTGTTTCCCATCCATGACGATGCAGGAGAACAACTCCTGATCTCTCACGGCACCGGAACCTTCCAGCAAGCACAAAGGTGCTACGGTATAGATGTTACATCTGCCACAGGCCCCACAGGTGGGAGAAATGTGTATACACATGTGTTGGCAAAGGAACCAGGCAGATTGTGGTGGTTCAGACTGCCTCACATGGCTACGTGTTAATACTATGATTTCAAAGTGGCTTAACAATTTCGATAGTCACAACACAACAACCGACCTCAACTGCAGTGGCCCGTGAGAGAGAAAGAAACAACGTGTGCATAACTGACCCCTTCATTAAGCCTCGACCTGACGGGAGAGGCTAAGCACTAAAGTCTACACCGCGTGGTTAAGTGGGTGCAGCTGGGACAAAGTCCACAAAAACACAGACCGATACAATAACAAAGGAGAAAGGGCATTACAAACATTCAATACTGCTCTGCTGGATTGAAACTGGCCCTCCACATTCAGTTGGTGTGTTGTAAAGAAAAACTAGAGGGGTATATTCTTCTCTACACATTTGTTGGGACATTTGATTCCCTCGAGCACACATGTTTACTGCTAAGCTCGCCGCCCCAAACATTAGCCTACATCTCAGCTCCCTCTCACCTATCTCCCCCCAAACATTAGCCTACATCTCAGCTCCCTCTCACCTATCTCGCCCCAAACATTAGCCTACATCTCAGCTCCCTCTCACCTATCTCGCCCCAAACATTAGCCTACATCTCAGCTCCCTCTCACCTATCTCGCCCCAAACATTAGCCTACATCTCAGCTCCCTCTCACCTATCTCGCCCCCAAACATTAGCCTACATCTCAGCTCCCTCTCACCTATCTCCCCCAAACATTAGCCTACATCTCAGCTCCCTCTCACCTATCTCGCCCCAAACATTAGCCTACATCTCAGCTCCCTCTCACCTAATCTCGCCCCAAACATTAGCCTACATCTCTGCTCCCTCTCACCTAATCTCGCCCCCAAACATTAGCCTACATCTCAGCTCCCTCTCACCTATCTCGCCCCAAACATTAGCCTACATCTCAGCTCCCTCTCACCTAATCTCGCCCCAAACATTATCCTACATCTCAGCTCCCTCTCACCTATCTCCCCCCAAACAGTAGCCTACATCTCAGCTCCCTCTCACCTATCTCACCCCAAACATTAGCCTACATCTCAGCTCCCTCTCACCTATCTGGAGCAGATCGGGAATCAATACTGCCTGCTGCTGAAGACAGAAAGTGTGATGGTCTGGAAATGAACTGCGAAAGCATTTTGCCTATTCCCCCCACATTTAATCATTCAGTGGATTCATACTGCACGTCCAAAGCAGGGGGCAACTAGTGAGATGAGCATGACTCGGTCAGTGACGCAGATACCTTTTCAGGTACTGTTGTAGTATTTCAAGAAAGCAAAACAACTCTACCTGTAGGAAGGGTAAAGTGGAGGACCAATACTATGGATATGCGCTTACAGAATGTGGTTATAACAGTGGGATGACTTAACCTGACCCAGATCTCCTCTAGGAACAGCAGCTTTCCACATATGGTGCTGCCTGCAAGAGTGTGTCAGTGTGTCAGTGAATTGAGTAAGATTTGTGTAGTTTGGCTAGCAGCATGGCCTTTTTGGGGAGAGGTTCCAGCGGAACACAGGGGATGGTCCTGTTAATATTGGAAGAGCTAGTCAAGAGCAGGATATGCAGCTTGGTGTGCTGGATCGGGTTCCTCAGACCGAATGGGCTGGGTCATTAAGTTCAAAGTGTGTGTGTGTAAAAGTGACCCATTTGCACTCATGAATGCCTCATGAATAAGCAACATGTATAATAATGAGCTGACTTTTTGTTTCAAGACTGGAACAGACTTGACCTAACAAATATTTTGGTTTTCTTAAAGGGTATCCAAAATTATTAGACCTGTCCCCAGCACACATACTTGTTATTTTGGCCAATTATTATTTTGAGTGCAAGGTTGTCAATGTTATATGTTGTCAATGGTATATGTTGTCAAGGTTATATCTCTATTGAAATACGGGCCGTCAAAATAGCAATGTCAGCAAAAGTTAACTGGAGTTTTGGTGAGAGTTTAAAAAAAAAAAATGTGTGTGTGTTTTGCAGCATATTATGATACATTAAAACTAGTGTTTGTATTAACACTACAGCATTGTTGTCACACAGGGATCTTTCTGAACATTGACAGTTTCAGTGAAGGTGATCCAATTACCTCTGCATTAAAAGCGTCATCCTCTCCTCCGTGTGTCCCGAGACAGGTGACCCAAAGCACGAGGAGAGAGGGAACTAAAGTCCGTCTCCAGAGTAAGCAAATCCAGTTTACCCATGAGGATGCCATAGCCTACTCTTGGCTTGCCAAAACCCCGGACAAGGAAATGGATACCTTGTCCAAGTGTCCACTGTGCCACTGGGTACAAAGACGTGCTTCAAGTTGTTAAGAATAGTTTATGTTGGTCACCTTCCAAGGAGTTCCTCAGAAATGCGATAAATGTTAAGAGGAACTATTTTTACATGTGCTACGGCGAGGACATCAACACAGACAATGGCATTCATCAACTCCGTCGGTATCGCTTCCAGAAAACAAGGTTCACTCGAGTAGCCAGAGGTGTTGCAGCTGTTCGAAAGGTTGTCCTTTTGACTGCCAAACTACAAGTCTGCTCCACAGTTGTGTTTGAATAGACCACAGTCCCAGGAGGGGGATCGGAGAAGTCTTGCACTTTTGCCAGGATTTCTAAAACGCGTAGGTTGCCTATTATTGCTTGCGGGCGTGTCCCAATTTTACTCACAATTCCGTATCAGGATTAGCCGCTAAAAAGTAATTTCCTAACAACCAGCTTTATGGTAAGTGGCATGTTGGTGTCACTGCACCAGAAGCCAGCTCACAAAGCACACATAGTGACTTTAATCGTAATATGTCAGTTATTTACTGGACTGCTTTGTGTAACAGGCTTAAAATTGACAGAATAAACGTGCAATAAACGCGCAAATGAGCCCAGAGAAACGGAAAACGGTTGAAGGTTAAATAACGGGTCCAAGTTTGTTGACAATTATTTACAGAACCCGACAAAGAAGTTGAAATCGGCTGCAGCTGTCCAACACTCGCGCAAATCTAGCGCGGGTGTCCCCGGAGCCTGTTTTGAATCGCGGAGCCTCTTGTGATTATTTAATATGATGGTTCTCTTCCCGTTAAAATCCAGAATTTTCTTCCAGTTTTCCTGGACTCTGTCCACTCTGTTCTGTTCCTCTCCCGGGTCGATTTAAGTGCGTTTTATGGAGCGGGGCAACTCGAAGCTGGACTGGCTGCTTCATCAGTGACTCTGTACCTTGTGCGTCGCGGTCAAAGTCGTTCCTCCAGCTATCAAATCAGTAAGGAGAGCGGATGTAGCCCCCCCCACCCCATTAGCGGATGTAGCCCCCCACCCCCTTGGATGCTATCGAGCTCGTATAGGCTACGAATTAGTATTTTGATGGCATTTACGTTTTCAGAGGTTTCACAAAACAGTCTATTTATATTGTTATTGGCTGAATTCATTCTGCTTCATAGTTGGAAGAAATAACAAATAGTCTAGCCCTGAAAATGATTATATTGTAGGTCTACTATCTTATGTATTGATAGTCTATCCCTCAGTAGAATGCCTCAGGAAAGGACTAGCAGCAGCCAGGCAGAGCACCCATGGTTGTCAACAACAAGCCAGTCGCAGAGGAAACATGTGCCAACAGCTGGAAAGAGACAGGTGAGTGTATAGCAGCCCTCTCATTAGTTCTGTCACATTCAGCCAACTCCTTTGTCTAACCTATGTCCTGTCCTGACACCTGCCTAATGGCAGCTGGGGACAGACATATCTGTAGGGTCAATGGAGCAGTCCCCTCCAAAGGAAGGGGATACACACCTCAGCAAGCAGCCTAATACCTCCTCTTGATGAGTAAGGGTGCTTTCCAACAAAAGAGGCACAATCTGATCAGGTAAATGGCTTTTGCATTTCGTTATCAAGTGAGATCAAAGGGGGGTGATTTTGAATCCCTGTACTATCAATCACTTGTCACCTTATGTGTCTATCATCTGTTCTACAGCCTCTGGCTGACTATATCCTCACCTGCCTAATAACAGGAAGTTCACCATTAGTGGATATTGCCTCAGCCTCACCGCAGAGTGTCATCGCATTTGAAGCACGGGATAGCTATAAAACAGCATACTTTTCTCTCTGCCCCATGGCAATGTGTGTAGGATCGTAGGAAGTTAGCAGTTTTCTCCCGAAAAACACTCCTACCGTGCGGGAGCTACGTATGTTACTGCTTTTTTTGGGGGGGATGAATGAACTAGTCTTGCAAATATTATTTGGGGAGAGATCTCAAGTAGGCTAGTCATTTTAAACCTGAGCAGATCGAGGACCTCTATGTCTTTGGTTTGCATATGCACCACCACCACCTGAGAATGTGGTCTCCTGTCCCATTGTTTTAATGTTGTATTTATTTATTTATTTTATTTCACCTTTCCTTTATTTTTAACCAGGTAGGCCAGTTGAGAACAAGTTCTCATTTACAACTGCGGCCATGTATCCAGCCAGCCGCTAAACAGGCTGATTGATAAAGCAGTGTCCAGAGTGGACTAAGTGACAGAAACAAATATGTGGCTGAAATGTATGTTAGATTGAATGGGCACAGCTTTGCCCTGGGTAATGTCTGGCTATTGGGTAGCACTAGGACCTGTGTTTCTGTAGGAGTGCTGATAGCGGTTCAGCTTAGCCCTTTAGATCGTTGTTTGTTTGATTATTATGGACAGAGACCACCTGATGCTAGATCAGCACTCCTACTCTGAGGCACTTGGTACATGGCGAGCCATGTAACTCTACCTTGAAACGGCTTCAGTGGAGTTGAGAGATATTTGATTATCTCTGGGTGCCCTCTACTGGCATTGATTTTAGTCAGATGTTATGTGTATGTATATATATATATATATATATATATATATATATATATATATTTTTTTTTTTAAACATGTTTTCTGTCAGATGTAACCTGCGCCATTGGAAGGTAGTATCCATGAGTGATGGCTCGGCGTCATCGGCGTTGGCTGTCTTGGTGTCATAGGTAGACGTGTTATGCATTGGAGAGGTTTTTGCTGGTTGGTTAGCAGTGTAAAATGAAGACTCTGTGGCTGTGACGGTGATGATGGCGATGCTCAAATTCATCGTCATAGAAGGATTTCTTTTCGTCCGCTCGTAAGTGAACGTTCACACTTACAAGTCAGCCAAAGCCTTTTGCAATGACCAATGAGAGCCAAAACGCATTACAGGATTTTGTAGTGAGCCTCAATAAAGGGAAATGGTATTTTTCTTGGAAAACATAATATCTCTCCAGTAGTTTAGTCCTCTAATCACTCTAACTAATTTCCATTAAAAAAAAAGAAGTTTGTTTGGTGTTTCCCGTGCCTCGTAGACCACATGACAGTGATGACACAATGTCAATGCACAGGCAAGTGTACAGCAAGGGTATAAGTTGAAACAACAGAGTCAAACTGTGTAATCCAGTATCATCCATATACTGCATGTACTTCCTCTGTAATTCTATTTGCACACACATTACTTCCTTAGAATGCATGTAACCGCTCTGACCTCCCCTGCACCTCTTTGAGTGCTGTCGTTAGGACCCAAGATCTGTTCTAGTAACATTTCAAATATTTTACCCTGAACCTTGACTTCCCAGGTTGATAGGTGAGTTCAACTTTGTACTTTGAGACATATTGTTATTACTACATCCATATACCTTATTTCTACAATAATCATAATTGTATTCATCTTTATCAATTTCAGCATATCCAACCAGTATTCAGTGGTGACAGGCACGTGAGTGGATGGGTTCTTTGCAAAATTATAGCAGCATTTCCTCTTTACTAGGTCACACAAAATATGCGTAGGCAACGAGATTGAATTTGGTTTTATTAAAATGAGTGTTTCTGATGTTAAAGGTAAAGAAACATTTTGTGACTGAGCATTTACGCTGCAGTATAGGTCCTTAAAACATTGGCTACTCTATTGGTGCAATACAGAGACAGTGTGAAGTTGTGTTAGAATATTTTGGGGATTGCAGCACCTGGATGATTGATTCAACAATTATGTGAAATCAGATAAATAGTCAGAATAAGGGAGTAAGGGATGTCTTTCCACCTCGTCTTTGACTTTTACCCCATTAGGATGAAGTCCAGGTTGTTTTACATCATGGTTCTGCTCACAGGACGTCTCGCTATGAACGAAGGAAACAAATATCCGTGCTCCAACTACACTCAAGGTAGATTAAAAAATATATATATAAAAAAAAATATGAGTTAACCTTCTGACTTAAAAAGATAAATTGTTATGAACTTGATTATTATCTTGCTGATATTCTGTTGCCTAGTTTTTTCACTTTGATTTCCTGAAATTGCATCAAATGTCCATTTTATTTTAAACAAATACAAGGACTCAGGTGTTTCATGAATCGTATTGTTCGTTTGTACAGTTCTGTCTTACGTTCCGTCTGTAGGCGATGTGGATAGTGCAAGATGCTGGATGGAATTTGTCAATGAGCAGTTTAAGACGGAGAACCTCAGCACTATTATTAAGTATGCATCAAATCATTTTGCAAGATGATATAGATGATATATCATACATTTCACACACTCCAAATGTGGTATTGACATTTGTACGTTTGCCAAACCTCAAGGAATATGTACTATGTTTGTCTGTGCTTTCCTTACAGATCTGTGGAGAAACTAGAAATGTTTCTTGAAAACATAGCTTTGAATGAGACAACTTCAATCATTGTTGAGAGGCTTGTGGCTCACATATTCAGGGCCGACGGCCACTTTACAGGGCTTAATATATCTGCCAGCCAAGAACGGGTAAGATGACAGTGACCTACGATGAAATGCTTGAGGAAGTTGATACACAGTCTTCTGTAAACCAAGTACAGTTTGGCATTTATTGGGAATGGGAATGAATCTTGTCGTGGAGGCAGATCTGCATAGTGGTCACTAGCTGCCCTAGCCACAAAGTCAAAACATTCTGATTTGAAACTTAACCCTAATCTTCACCCTAACCTTAACCACACTGCTAACCTTATGCCTAACCTTCATTTAAGCCAAACATTTTTTTGTTTGTTATCATGAAACATTTTACGATACAGACAATTTTGATTTTGAAACTGCTCAGCTCCACCTCCAGGACAAGATTCATCCCAGTAAACATCAAACCTGCGTCACATGCAAATAGATCATTTGAATGGAAATGCAAATGGAATATTTGAGGTATGACATTTGGGGTGGGTGATTTGAGATGGGGATGACATCATGACATCATTTTACAGCAATAGTGAGCTCTGCCCGATCATTATCCTTGTGTCATTGTCCCTGATGGTACTGTTACCTAGGTAACATCAGACAGTGACCATGTGGCCAACACTACCATCAAGGTCCACCTGCCCAAAGAGCTCTTGAAAACCAATGAGAACAATACCATTATCTTCTGCATGATTACCTCACCAGAAAAATATGGGGTAGGTGTGTGTGCGAGTGCATGTGTGCGTGTGTGTGTGTGGTGCGTGCGTGTGTGTTCATGTATGGGTCTTTAATACCTTGCTTAATTATTTCAGTTTAGCCGTATTTTGAAATGTTCCTCTAGCAATTGGGGATTCTTGATGGCCGAATAGTAGGTCTGGCTGTAAGCAAGAAGACAGTGTTAGGTCTGCAGGACAAGGTCAACTTCTCCATGCCTCTACAGCGCCCCACGCTGGAAAGTCAGGTGAGTGCAATATCAACTCTCTGCGACCTGCACCAGTTCCATGACTACGACAGTGGCAAGAATATAAACTCAAGACGCCTCGTTTGTGTTGTTGTTCACAGGCTGACAAACAACCATCTTGTCAATTCTTTAATTTTTCAACCAATCGTAAGTGCCAATATGAAATGTTATAATACCTGATTATAATACTGTCATGAAACTTTTAATACCCTTGAGGTATCAATTCATGGCTGTGTTTCCTCTGTACAAATGAACGTTTAGAGTTCTACCAGGATGGCTGCACCACCGAGTGGAAGAGAGACGAGGGCCGTGTGGTCTGCTCATGTGACCACCTCACATACTTTGCTGTGCTGATGGTAGACGACTTTACAACTAGCACAGTGCTTCCGTCGTTTCCTTATCACAGCATAGGCACACACTTTAGAAACGATTGAATGTCAAATGGAAGAGAATAAAAAACAAAGTTAAGTCAAATATACCCATCTACAAAAATACACTTGAGCATTAGTTGTATTTTCCTGTGTTTAGGTGTCTCCTTCCATCTCTGAAAGCGATCGGGAGATCCTAAGCTACATCACTCTGATTGGCTGCAGTCTGTCTCTGTTCTTCCTGGTGGTCACAATCGTTCTGTACGCCACTCAAAGGTTTGTCACTCTCTGGGCATCATGGTCAGCTCCTCACAGGAACCGCTGGTTTGTCATAAGTTTGACATCATCAGAAAGTGGCATCAAGATGTACATGAACTGGAGGGAGCAGATTCAATTAACATTTTATAGCAACTGACCTTGTTTTCACCATGCGCTTTCTCTCTATTCCATTGTTCAGAGGTACAGGCACAGACATCTCCCTGAAGGTGCATATCAACCTGTCTGTGGCCCTGATCCTCCTCAACCTGCACTTCCTTCCCAGCCAGCATGTAGCAGCATTATCCTCCTCTGGGCCATGTATCTATGTTGCTGTCCTTCTGCATTACTCTCTACTGGCCACCTTCACATGGACAGCAATCGAAGGCTTCCACCTTTACCTGTTGCTGGTCCGTGTCTTCAACATCTATGTCAGGAGATACCTGCTCAAACTGAGCCTGGTAGGATGGGGTGAGATTGCACTTCACAACCTGAAACTGGTCGTAAACAGTAAGCAAAACAAAACAAAATGGATCTTTTAAAAGAGGCATGGGTGGTGGGCCAACCTTCTGTCTGTCCTCTGTGAGCTTTGTTGATCCGAGCGGGCATACAGTATAATGGATAGCCTGATGTCTCATTTTGTTTCAGGATTCCCTGCGGTCATTGTCATCGTGATTGCTATCATTGACAAAGACACATACAGCCGTGTGACTCTTCAACCCTCTAAGACCAATGGCACAGCTGTGGAGATGTAAGACTGTTGTACCTCTTAAATGACTGTGGATGCTATGTTTAAACCCCAAAAACCTCGTCACATTTTATTATTAGAGTCTGTATTGAAATATGAGGACCCCCCATATAGAGGGTAAGAGATTTCTCTCTCTCTCTCTCTCTCTCTCTCTCGCTCTCTGTCTATCTGACTCTCTCTCTCTCTCTCTCTATATATATATATATATATATATATATATATATATCTTTGTATCTCTCTCTCTCTCTCTCTCTGTCTATCTGTCTATCTGACTCTCGCTCTCTGTCTATCTGACTCTCTCTCTCTCTCTCTCTCTCTCTCTCTATATATATATATATATATATATATATATATATATATATATATCTTTGTATCTCTCTCTCTCTCTGTCTATCTGTCTATCTGACTCTCGCTCTCTGGCTATCTGTCTATCTGACTCTCTCTCTCTATATCTCTTTTTATCTCTCTCGCTCTCTGTCTATCTGTCTATCTGACTCTCTCTATATCTCTTTGTATCTCTATCTCTCTCTCTCTCTCACTCCCTACCCCTTCTCTAACTCGCCTAACTAGGTGTTACCTCTCTAATGATGTGATGAAGCTGGTGACCACGGTGGGTCTGTTTGCCCTGGTGTTTGTGTTTAACCTCGGTATGCTGGCTGTGACTATGAGGCGCCTCAAGTCTCTGCGCACTGAACAGACGTCAAGGGAGAAGGGTAGGGCCAGGAGGGACACCTGCACTGTGCTGGGCATCACCTGTCTGCTGGGCATCACCTGGGGCATCATCTTCTTCTCCTTCGGCCAGCTTACCACGCCTGGCCTCTACCTTTTCTGTGTCCTCAACTCTCTACAAGGTAAGAGTCATTATCATGACTCTCATTTATAGAGGCAGGTCAAACTGACTGTGTTTATTATTTAGTAGTAACCTAATGGGACTTCCAAAAATGAACTTTACTGCCATTGTGTGTATGCAATCAGTGTGCTATGGAAGTGAAGGGTTAAACATAATGTTGTTTCCTTGTCTTAGGAACATAACAACTGTGCAGTAATGCAAGAATGACCAATAGGTCAACATACAGGATAAACTCCTCTATTTTTATTTAATTGAACCTTTATCTAACTAGGCAAGTCAGTTAAGAACAAATTCTTATTTACAATGACGGCCTACACCGGCCAAACCCGGACTACGCTGGGCCAATTGTGCGCCGCCCTATGGTACTACCAATCACAGCCGGTTGTGATACAGCCTGGATTCAAACCAGGGTGTCTGTAGTGACACCTCTAGCACTGAGATGCAGTGCCTAGGCTCCTGAGTGGCGCAGCGGTCTATCTTCACATCGACTTTCTCGATGCACTTTTTGCTCTCAGTGGAGACTTTCTCTTTATTTATTTATTTGACTGAAACAGTACACATCGATTAACGTTTCTATAAATGTGCCAAATTTAGCTGGCTAGTTTTTATCTGTAGTCCCTGGGCAGATAGAAAAAATCATTTAGCATCACAACATTCCACATATTTCTTATTTATTTCAGATCCAGTCCCTAGATGTGTCTTAAAGAGCGACTGCCTTTAAAAAGCAATGAATCCCTTTGAAAACAGTGGCATCGATATGAGTCAAAAACATTTATTCTAGTCTCAAAATTGACTACGAAGTTGTAAATAGGATCATTTTGGTCATAAAGTCAGTCTAATCTAAAACTGAGTTTGGAACATCTGTAAATGGGTAAATGATGATTGGGTTTGGATTTGATAATGTCCATTTGCCCACTAACATGGGGTGAACAGCTGCAGTGATTGCTCGATCCAGTAGCATAGACAGTGAGACAGACCTGCCCAGCAGCTCTGACATGCTTTTACTTGAGAAATACTGCACCAAACACCTTAGTTATATATAAAATTGCGCAACTAAAACATCCTCGGCAAAAGTGTCAAAATTAATTACGGATTTCTTGAGTTATCTTAGATTCATTCTGGGGATTTTGAGGAAGTGAAATAGGCTTCTGCATCTACAGTGTCTCATGGGGGACAAACATCATTAACCAAATGTGGAATCAGTTAGGAAACACCTCCAAGACTGAAATCTTGTTTTTTTAAATGAGCAACAGGACCAATCGGCGTGCTCAGTGGCTCTTTAAAATAATAGAAGTGAGAAGTAAAAAAAATAATAGCAATAAAAAAGTAGAATAGGCCTAATTGTGAAAAATAAAAATCACATCGTATAAAATACTAGCATAAAATACAAACAACCAAATTGAACAAACAGCAACAAAAAAGGTTCATACCCTGCTGTTCCAGGGTATGAACTTTTTTTGTGAACTCACCAACACTAACAACACATTTGAAACCTTCTGGAAGTTGTTTCCAGTGCTGAACAGCTTTTTACAGAAAATGCCAACTTTGAATAAGTATTGACATTTGGAATATATTGTGTGGGTTGTGAGAGGTTGAATGAATACTGTAATGAAATTCTGTCTCGAAGGGTAATATGTCTCATCTTCTTTTGTAGGTTTTTTCATCTTCCTCTGGTTTTGTGTGTTCAAATGGAAGACTGAGGACAGCCAACCTGGCAGTGACACTCACTATACCAATTCCAGATCTGCCTGAGGACAAAGTCTGTTGTCAACCAATCCAGCACTGTTGTTATCAATGTTCATTTCAAACTTTATTGCGATTTTTTTCTTTTGAGAATACGAGCCCTAAACTGTAGACATTCGAAAATGTCTACAAACCACCCACATGTTTTGTACCGATACAATATTGTTATTTTTTTCTTTTTGCGTTAGTTATGGAATGAAGAAAGGTGTTTTCAGAATTCCTTTCGTATGTGGTTTGTTCAATTCTAAATCATGTGAGCCAACAGGATGTGATGTAATGTGCTGAGATCCTATCCCTCACTAGTTGATTAACCTGCAACAGAAGATAAATAAGTTTGATCTAAGCAAAACTGTAGCCTATTCATTGATACTCCGCTCGAGCAAGCTGAAGTCCAGACTAGATTTGCATAAAACAAATGCAATGCCGCCATTTTCCTCCAAAGGTTACATATAGATATTCAAATGTTGCAGTTATAAAATTTGACTATGAACAGTCATGAAATAAAACAGCTCCAAACATTAGAATAGACGTTTGTTCAAGGCACAGTTGGAAATACAAATGGGATGGGAGTTTACTCTGTCCAATGATGTGATTATCTCTACAAAGCACACCGTGGTTTCACAGACCATTTGCTCACCCCACAAGGACATCAAATGTGAGTGAAATCGACTCCTAGCGTGTAAGTAAGTGTACGTGTTTGTGTGTGAAGGAATATGAATCCATCCTATTTTGTCATTGTCAAGTTCAGCTATTGTGTTGATAATGTTGTGTCATTGTCTTACCTGAGTGATGGCAGAATGATATGTCTGGGAATAAGCAGAGATCACCGTGTTGATTATCAGAACGCGTGGCTAGGTTTTGTTAGTGCTGAAGTTTTGTTGAAAACAAGCAGAATGTGTTAGGTATACCTTGTGGTATTAAGTAGTGTTAGCCTCGGTGTCCAGCTGAAATGTCATTCTCGGGTTGTATTGTGTACTTTACTGAGTGTGATGTTGAATAAGTGGCGAGGGCTATGGCAGTATGTTGAAAACAAGGATTACTTTGTAATGTTTGTTTTTGGTCATTCATGTTTTCTACTGTTCTACCCTTAAAACAGCCACAATGTTTCCTATGTGTCTACTTCTACTGATATCTGGAACACTGGCTATGAATTGCTCAAATTCAGGTACGAGCACATCTCAACTAACCGGTGCCCCACGCACACTGACTCTGTACCGGTACCCCCTGTATATAGCCTCGCCATTGTTATTTTACTGCTGCCCTTTACTTATTTGTTACTTTTATTTGTTATTCTTATTTTTTTTGTAGCTATTTTTTATTTATTTTTACTGCATTTTTGGTTAAGGGCTTGTAAGTAAGCATTTCACTGTAAGGTCTTACACCTGTTGTGTTCGGGCGGATGTGACAAATACAATTTGATTTGATTTGACTAATGAGCTCAAACTGTGTTTTGTTTGAATGCACTGTGGGACCAAATCAGTGGAGGCTGCTGTGGGGAGGACGGCTCATAATAATGGGTGGAACAGAGCAAATGGAATGGCATCAAACACATGGGAACCATGTGGTTGATGTATTTGCTACCATTCCACTCATTCCACTCCAGCCACTACCACGATGCCGTCCTCCCCAATTGATATGGAGGGCTTAAGTACACTTGATTTGGGTTGATATTGGTACAATTATTTTATGCTGTTGTAATAATTAGGCAAAAAGGTGTATATCACCCCATTCATGGTTGTTGTAACTCATAAATTGAATTGTGGGGTATCAACCAAATAATAATAACTTTATGCACGGTCGAGATGTTTATCTATTGTTATTTCATTTCCATAGATGATACCTTTTATTTAAACACCACAACTGGGGAGATTTCAATGACAATAAACCTGCCAAACAAGACTATCACCATCAACGATAAAGCCGAGGAGGATCTGAAATGCTTTTGGTTCATTGAAAGCTATGTTGAGTGCACCTCAATGAACTTGACCTCTATTAACCTCACTGAGTGTCAGACGGTGCAGATTTCTGTCGTCGAGAACTCAACCAGAAAGTTGATCTTCAACATATGTGAACCTACTTTTTTTTTTGTCTATTCGTAATCTCGAAAATTCTGAATGAAACGTGAAACTGTAGCTGTGATTCCTCTGTGATGTCAGAGGTGTTATATATTCATAACAAAATGACAGTAATAACCCTTACTGAACCGTAATGCTCTTTTTTTTGTCCCTCAGCTTCCTCCATGTGTGAGGTCACCAAGTGTACTGGGACAGCAATCACTGCCCTGATGAGAGAGATACAAGACCATCCCAGTGAGGGTCCAAAGGATCTTAAAAGGGTCCTGAACATGCGAAATATGTGTGCAGACCTGTTCAAAAATGATTGGACCATGAGGATGATGTTTATTGGGTAAGTGACCAGCCAACCTGTTTCCATTGACTTCTGAAAGAGACGTAACTTTGATGAGCTGCCCTGTCTCTGTGCTGTATTTGCAGCGTTGAACGGGGCCTGATACACAACATGATGAACATCTCAATCACCGGAGAGCCTGTGTACTACGACCTCAGGGATCTGGCTCTGACTGTGTTTAACCTGACCAACCTAACCAGTGTGGATGACAAGATGGTGAAAATAAAAGCCCCAGAGGTAGGGCTGCTGTTATCTGGGTTTGTGTTTAGGCATCTTGTCTCAGATTGAGGTCAGAGAGGCACCCATCCTATAGAACATGTGTAAGTTCCATATGTATACCATACCTTTCAAAAATTTGGGGTCACTTTGAAATGTCCTTGTTTTTGAAAGAAAAGCACATTTTGTTGTCCATTAAAATAACATCAAATTGATCAGAAATAAAGTGTAGAGATTGTTAATGTTGTAAATGATTATTGTAGCTGGAAACGACTGCTTTTTTATGGAATATCTACATAGGCGTACAGAGGCTCATTATCAGCAATCATCACTCCCGTGTTCCAATGGCACGTTGTGTTAGCTAAACCAAGTTTATCATTTTAAAAGGCTAATTGATCATTAGCAAACCCTTTTGGAATTATGTGAGCACAGCTGAAAACTGTTGTTCTGATTTATTTATTTTTACATTTTTTAAATGTACTTTTCTTTCAAAAACATGGACATTTCTAAGTGACCCCAAACTTTTGAACGGTAGTGTATGTCCTGAGTAAATATGTGGTCTGTGTATATTTTATTTACATATTGTAATACTCTGACTGCAGAAGGGGACCCTCTAATGATAATGAGTGTAGCGTGTCAGCTAGGTATTTTCCTTTCTCGCTGAAATGATTCAGCTCCTCCCTGAGAACAACTCTTACATTCCGGAAACATGGATCCCTATTGATGCACTCCAGAACATCCCGGAGGAAAATAGGAGAGTGGGCGTGGTCACCTATAAATCACCCAATCAGTTCTTGGTAGGACTTCTCATATTGAGCATCTATTCCATAATTTAATTCAATCATTCTTCCAATTCAGTAATTTCAAATAAATCAAACATTTTGTGGTTTGATGGACTGGGCTTTCATGAAATCGCAGCACTCATAATCCTCCATGTCATTATCACCCTCTTCTATCCAGTTTAAAGAGGAACTCGTGAGAACCATGGCCATACGGATCGAGTTGGATGGCGGCAGACGACTTGAGAACTTGATCACTCCACTCAAGATGAAGTTCAAATTGCTTGACCCTATAATACCAGTAAATTGTCGTCATAAGATTTAGGATGTTCCTGTAATTGCGACATACAAATGTTTTGAGATAGTGACAGATTCTTGGTTGTTTTGGCTCTGTACTCCAGGACTATGAGGTTAAAGTGCAGACTGTCAAGCCCACATTTTCGGGTATTTTCATCCATATCGGGTGAACTGTTTCGAAATTACAGCCCTTTTTGTACATAGTCTCTCCATTTTAGGGGACCAAATGTATTGGGACTCATTCATTTATATGTGTATTGAAGTAATCAAAAGTTTAGTATTTGGTCCCATATTCCCAGCACACAATTATTACATCAAGCTTGTGAATCTACAAACCTGTTGGATGCATTTGCTGTTTGTTTTGGTTGTGTTTCAGATTACTTTGTGCCCAATAGAAATGAATGGTAAATAATGTGTTGTTTCATTCTGGAGTCACTTTTATTGTAAATAACAATATAATATGTTTCTTAACACTTGAACACATTAATGTAGATGCTACCATGATTACGGATAGTCCTGAATGAATCGTGAATAATGTTGAGTGAGAAAGTTGCAGACGAACAAGTATCATTCCCCCCAACAAAAATGCAAACCTCCCCTGTTATTGTAATCGTGAGAGTTTAGCATGTCTTGGGGGTATGATATTTGTGCATCTGTAACTTTCTCACTCGTCATTAATTATTGTTATAAACGGTTCACCCGATATGGATGAAAAAACCCTCAAATGAAAGCGGACAGTCTGCATTTGAACCTCATAGTCATCACATCCAAAATACTGGAGTACAGAGCCAAAACAACAAAAAATGTGTTACTGTCCCAATAATTTTGTAGCTCACTGTAGTTCACAGTTGATTCTATTAGTGCATTACCGAATCAGTGATTTATTTTTCTCTACAGGTGAATTACAGCCTGTCGTGTCAATATTTCAATGAATATGGTGGGTTGATTTCTGTTACAGTATGTAGGCCTACAGTAACTGTGTTTACATAAAACTACAGTCCATTGCATACCACAGTCCTTTGCATAACATTCTGTTGTTGCCTCATATGGCAATAGAAGCTGTACACGTACTGACTGCATTTGAATGACTAAAAAAGGGTACTCTCTTCCACACAGGGAGCATAAGCCTCCCAGACACTGTCTTTTGGAAGACGGATGGATGCGTTACTAAGATCAACGACAGCGTGGTGGAGTGCCTCTGTAACCACGCTACGCCGTTCGCCGTGCTGCTGGTGAGCCATTTATATCTACCAATTCATCTACATCATCCTATCATAAATGTCACCTGGTGATAGTCGTCATGCCGTATCCGTTCTTATCCCTTCCAGATCGCCGACCTATCTATTGACGGTGTGCACTGGCAGGTCTTGTCTTACATCAGCTACATTGGCTGTGGCTTGTCGGCCTTCTTCACCGCCATATCCTTCCTCACCTACGTCATCACCACGTATGTGACCCCCACCTCACCAAAATGCCGCCTGCCCACTTTTCCCTTCGTTCTCCATTTTGAATTGGATCTCTTCCGCTGTATGTTTCATCCCGTGTCTATTTCCGCATGGCCCGTGTAGTCCCTGCGCCTGTATAGATGACTGCACCCGTACTAGTCATCTATCCACGCTGTTTTATCAGTTGTCTGATACGGTTGTGCCCTTGCTTTAGGAACTCCAGGGTGGACAACGCCAACAGCATCCACGTGTCACTGAGCGGGGCTTTGTTCCTGCTCAACACCTCTTTCCTGCTCAACGAGTGGGGGGCCAGTCTGGGCATCAGGGGCGTGTGTGTCTTCATTGCGGCGGCCATTCACTACAGCCTCCTCAGCTGTTTCACCTGGATGGCCATTGAAGCTGTCCACCTGTATCTCCTCCTGGTCAAGGTGTTCAACACCTACTACCGACACTATATGGCCAAGCTGTCTGCCATTGGCTGGGGTAAGTGAATCAGTTCTAAACATGCTCATTCAGGTGAGAGACACAGTGGAACAAGAGTTTGCGGACATGGAACCGTGGTCGGACATGTGAATACACTCATCCCGTGTGTGCACTGTTCAGGACTCCCTGGTATCGTTGTGGGAGTTTCATTGGCGGTCAAGGATATCAAACCGTTATATGGACCTACAGAAATGACTATGGCAGACACTAACCAGACAAATACAATGTGAGTAAATGTTATCTTTCTCTTTTTGAACGTTCACTTTTTATCAGTACAATTTCAGGGGTGGCCCAATGTACAGCATATAGATGTTCCTAATGAACGTTCTATGTGGAGAATGTTGAGGACAAGGTGAATATGATTATGTGTATTGGTAAAGGCCAGATGCAGTTTGTCCAGTAGAATCACAGTTTAATCACTGCGTCACTGCGTTTTAACCAGGGCTCTCTCCCCACCCCAGCTGCTGGATCACGGACATCCCCTTCTTCTACAGTATGAACCTGGCCTACTTCACCATCATCTTTGTCCTTAACTCTGGCATTCTGTTAACGGTGACCACCCGGATCTGCCAGCTGCAGCGCTATGGCAGTAAGGGCAAGCCTGGGAAGGCAAGCCTGGCCTGGAAGGACATCGGCACCGTCCTGGGTCTGACCTGCCTGCTGGGCATCACCTGGGGCCTGGCCTTCCTCAGCTACGGCTATGTCAACCTTCCCATCCTCTACCTGTTCAGCATTTTCAACTCCCTCCAAGGTGACCCAGGGAACATCACGAAAGACAGGGACAGAAAGAGATAGTAAAGCTGATGTTGAGGGGTGGAAGAGAAGAGAGTGGAGATCAAATAAGATTATGTACAAATTGAGAGGAGTGTCAGGTAGAGAAAATGTGGCCCTATGATCTTGAAAGCACCTATTATTGAGCGCCTATGTGGGTGGAGTCTGAGTGATGATCTGTCTGTGTTTCTCTCTCGAAGGATTCTTTATATTCCTATGGATCTGTGGCACTGCCAGGAAAGACAGGGAGCGGGCGGCGAATACCAAGAGCACATCAGCAGCTCTGAACACCTCTACAGCCAAACCCAAGGAGGAGATGTTCCCTGGCAACAACCCCTACCAGTAAACAATGTCTGTCTACAATGGAGATCACCCATATCTTCTTAGATGGCAAGGGGAGTTTTGGCTTTTGTGTCTAATGGCATATGCATTGTCTCTTTCTTTCTCTTTCAAATTGAGTTATGGTTTCTACACCGGTTGTGTGCGTGTGAGTACCTGTGCTGTGTGTTTTGGGCTTTTGTGGCCTTGTGGATGGAGCAGATGACTACGGGTCTCGTCCCGTGTGTTAACCATCGTGCGCGTTTGTTATTTATTCGAGGTACTCCTCACTCTTTTGTTTGGGTTTCAACCCTGTGTCTTTGTTACGTGTTTGTTTGGTCTTCGTCCCCGTGCCTTTACACGGCACGCCGTAATTTGGGGCTGAATATAAAAAACTATTACGCATTCCTGCGCCTGTCTCCCGAATCCATTTATACCAACGTGACATGCATTTTCTTCTGTATCATTCCAATGTATTTATTGGGAAAGTGCTTTGAGGGAATAATTTTACTTGAAGTGTACGTTGTTTATGATTATCAACCTTCATTAAATATCCGATCTCAAGTTGCGGAACTGACTGGTGCATAATTAGTCAGTGGCAAACCAAAGGATTTAGTTTCCTGCATACCATTTAGTTTCCTGCATACCATTTAGTTTCCTGCATACCATTTAGTTTCCTGCATAAACCTTTTCACACCGCCTCATCATTATTAGTTTCACAATCAATCACTTGATTTTCTAACTCAACTATGGAAAGTGTGTTGCAATCTGGTAATGTTTTCTACATTTGAACTAATATCACTTCTGCAGAAAGTGTCTCACTGGAAGCACTAGGTTCTCAAATGCACACACGATTGCCCATTTGCATATGATTGTGAAACAGAGACATCCTCTTTTCTAGCAATTTTCTGGTGAGTGTCAGAATGAGTCTTAGAGATGCTGAGAAATGCCACCATATAGGATTTTTTTTGTTGATGATTCTCACTGAAATGTTTTGATTATATTGATTTACCTAACATTAACCCCCCCACCCCCACCCAAAGGACTACAAAGGACATAAGCTTTCAAGCTTTATTGTGTTATTCTTGATTTTTTCTTAAATTGTATGTGGAGACGTCTTATGAACAGTATGTTTTTTAAATTTATATTGTCTAATAAATATAAGTGTTGTATTCATTACATGCTGTGTCTACAATAGCCTACTTTTATTCACCCAGTTTTGTAATGCCATAGCCTACAGTATACTCAATTAACTTCCTGCGCATACAAATATGTCCAACCCCCTCTCTAATTATAGTAATGATATAAAACCAGGAAACAACAACACACGAGCAAAGATCAACTAACAAGACAGACCATTAGCCCATCAGCAGTCACAGACTGAAAGAGGGAGAGAGGGATGAAGACCAGTTATTTCATTCTAATATTTATATGCATCCCTGCAACCCTGAGAACCAATGGTAAGCTCCTGTTTGTTTCTATGTGTCGAGCAAGTGTTAAAATGGATGACACGTGTGGATGAGTATAGGTCGAGGTTATGTAAACATTTTTGAACAAACATGGACATTAGTGAAAAGGGGTGGACCAGTTAATTGTATATCTGGGGTGGCCAATCCTGGCCTGGGGAACTATCATTTTCAAATAAGATACCTAATCAAGGTCTGTTAAAAAAATATACACGATTAGTTCAACCAGGTGTGTCTCAACAGGGCTGAAAAAAAGCATGCACTCACTGTGGCTCTCGAGGACCAGGGTATGCCACCCCGGATTGACGTGGTCCCCACTGAGTTTTTGTCATCATCATTGGCTTTAGTGCCGACAGTAGTTTTTCATCTGTTTGTTTTGATGTGTTTGTCTTGAGATGAAGCATTGGTACCTTGTATGGATTTTTGTCGTTTCCAGAGTGACATAAGGATTAACCTTGTCAATAACGTTTCCAGACAATCTTCCAAACTGTAAAGATGCTCTTCGAGATTGTCTTCGCCCCGAAGTGGTGTGGACCAGGTACTCCAATAAAAGTCCTTATCCCCTATTGTAATGGGATTTTAATGTGCCACGGATATTACAACAAAAAAAAGCCAGTACCTGTTTATTCTTTTAACTACACAGTTAAACATCTAGCTAGTCCATATGGGAATGTCCATTAAGTTGACATTTTAGTCATTTAGCGCTTTCATCCAGAGCACCTTATAGTAGTGAGTGGACACATATTTGTACTTTTACATACTTGTCCCCCGAGGGAAACAAACCCACAATCCTGACGTTGGAAGCACCATGCGCTACTAACTGAGCTATATGGGATTTGATAACCATTTGATATCCATTCATTACATTGATTCAGTTGAATATAAGAAAAAGGGCTCAAATCATGTAAGATGATGTGTGTTTTCGGTAGGTGTTACGAGGATAGAATTACAATATGCATTCTAATGACCAGAATGCCCATCCCAAACTTCTACAGATGGTCTGTCAACTCATCCAATAAGGTGAGATCATGAATTCATTGCTGTTGATCTCACAACCTTCTGGTTCAGCCATATATACCGGGGTGCAGCAACAAAGACTTTCAGACAGAGTCGAGTCTCTTGTTGATTTGTTTTTTATTGCTGCGTATTGCAATTTTCGGTATTTCCGATGGATATGTTGCACTTAAAACTGTAATGTCCATTAATTCCACCATAGGCAGAAAAGAGCACGAATTCTGGACACATAGTGCACATTCCTGCACATGTTCTCCAGAGAAGCAAGAGGAACGACTCTAATAGCACTGACTATGTGCAAATTACAATGGCTGTACTCAACAGCTCTCTATTCAAGGTTGGTAACTGACTCAAACAGTAGGCTATTCTTAGTTTTAGCTGAAACCAACCAATGGTAATGGACAAAATAGTACCACTATCCGTAATACAATTCAGCACTACAGTAAAACAATGAATATATTATTTAGTATCATGAAGTAATTTATTGAGGAAGGGTTTTATGAAAGGCACATAAGACCTCTCTGAATGACGTTTGCTCGTCTGCTGTTGCTTTCTGTTGCACTTCCCTCCAATGTTACCAACAGCTTGGTCCGGTTCGAGGCTCTAGATCAGGGGAAGTCCTGGGGCAGTCTGTGCTGGCTGTGAGGGTGGGGGACCACAGTGTGAGTGACCTTGACCAGCCTGTCCGAATCACCTTCAGAAACACAAATGTGGTGGGTGAATGGAGTCCACTTGAACGTTCGACACTTACTGGCGGAATGTGACTGTGCACCTACTGTATCTCTGAGGCAAATATTAGTCTAGTCTATACTTCAATGAACAGTGTGTGTTTTACATTGCCTTTGTTTCAGACTGAGAGAGGGACTTGTGTTTTCTGGAAGGACTCAGAAAATAAGAATGGCGAAGGTAGGGGCTATGGCTTGACTCATCTTTTAGTGGTGGAACCAATGCGGTGGACTAGCATGTTCTTTTCCTGTGTGGGCATTTGTGGGTGTGTGGGTGGGTGTTGAACTCTTGTACCTTCGTTATATGTGTGTGTGTGACTTTTGTGGCTTTTCTGTCTGCAGGGGACTGGAGCTCAGAGGGTTGTATTACCACCCTCATTCACGGAGAGTTTGTGTGCAGCTGTAACCATCTCAGCTTCTTTGCAGTGCTCGTGGTAAATACGTGCTACAGTTGTTGTATAGGTCATTACTTTAGTTATTTGAATAACTCTATACAAATCATAACTGTGTGCAAAGACTGATATAGAAGTCTTCAAAACACTCACTTTAAAGGGATAGTTCACTCAAATGACAAAATATCATATTGGTTTCCTTACTCTATAAGCAGTCCATCGACAAGGTATGACAGAAATTCATGCTTTGGTTTGTTTACCTGGCCATCGTTACCAAATGCTAATGTTTTGGCACAAATCCAATGCAAGGCAACGATACAGATATTAGCATATTTTGCGCTTCATGTCCAAATCATCTACAAGTAACTTAATTGCGCTACGCAATCAATTGTAGATACTTTAAGATAATTTGGACATGAAGTCCAAACAATGCTAATAGGTACCATTAACTTGCATTGGAAATGTTAACTTCTTAGGGCTGAGATCCCGCTAACGGAATCGATATGACAACAGCCAGTGAAAGTGCAGGGCGCCAAATTCAAAACAACAGAAATCCCATGATTAAAATTCCTCAAACATAGAAGTACTTCACACCATTTTAAAGTTACACTTCTTGTTAATCCCACCACAGTGTCCGATTTCAAATAGGCTTTACAGTGAAAGCATCACAAACGATTATGTTAGGTCAGAGCCAAGTCACAGAAAAACATAGCCATTTTTCCAGCCAAAGAGAGGAGTCACAAAAATCAGAAATAGAGATAGAATTCATCACTAACCTTTGATGATCTTCATCAGATGACACTCATAGGACTTCATGTTACACAATACATGTATGTTTTTTTCGATAAAGTTCATTTTTATATCAAAAAATCTCAGTATACATTGGCGCGTTATGTTCAGTAGTTCCAAAAACATCTGGTGATTTTGCAGAGAGCCACATCAAGTTACAGAAATTCTCATAATAAATGTTGATGACAATACAAGTGTCATGCATGGAACTTTAGGTACACTTCTCCTTAATGCAACCGCTGTGTCAGATTTCAAAAAAGCTTTACGGAAAAAGAAAACCATGTAATAATCTGAGTATGGCGCTCAGAGACCAAACAGGCCAAAAAGATATCCGCCATATTGTGCAGTCGTCAGAAGTCAGAAATAACATTATAAATATTCACTTACCTTTGATGATCTTCATCATAATGCACTCCCAGGAATCCCAATTCCACAATAAATATTTGTTTTGTTCGATAATGTCCATCATTTATGTCCATATAGCTACTTCTGTTAGCGCGTTTTGTAAACAAATCCAAACTCATGAAGCGCATTCACTTGGAGCTGTTCCGTTACAGTCCGTATAAACATGTGAAACGATGTATAGAATAAATCTTTAGGAAGTTTTTAACATAAGTCTTCAATAATGTTCCAACCGGAGAATTCCTTTGTCTTCAGAAATTCAATGGAACGTGAGAGAACTCTCACGTGAACAAGCGTCACGAGCTTGTGGCACTCTGCCAGACCACTGACTCAAAGAGCCCTTATGAGCCCCTCCTTTACAGTAGAAGCCTCAAACAAGTTTCCAAAGACTGTCGACCTCTAGTGGAAGCCTTAGGAAGTGCAACATGACCAATGTCCCACTGTATCTTCAATAGGGAATGAGTTGAAAAATGACCAACCTCAGATTTCCCACTTCCTGGTTGGATTTTGTCTCAGGTTTTTGCCTGCCATATGAGTTCTGTTATACTCACAGACATCATTCAAACAGTTTTAGAAACTTCAGAGGGTTTTCTATCCAAATATACTAATAATATGCATATATTAGCAAATTGGTCTGAGTATCAGGCAGTTTACTCTGGGCACCTTATTCATCCAAGCTACTCAATACTGCCCCCAGACATAATAAGTTTTAACTATCACTTTAATAATTACATCATTTTTTTGTATGGTAAGTCCTAGCTGGTAACATACTCTTGATTCCTTATCCTTTTTTCTCACTGACAGAACTCAAAGTTGTCGGTAGACCCTGTGAATGTGGCCAACCTCGGCTACATCTCCTACATTGGTTCATTATTCTCTGTGGTTTTCACCACAGTAACCCTTGTCATGTACACTTGTCTTAGGTAAGTATTCTCTCTTCATTGAAAATAAACAGAGTAGGTAAACCATTCACAATGCAGCTACACAATAGTACACATTCACAAATGTATGTGTCAAATATATTGAGCAATAAAATAGAGGTAAGCAAGAGACCTCACTTCAGCCCTTTAATCTGTACACAGACAAAGGCAGAAATATAGCATAAATGGTATACATCATGTAAACATCTCTGTGGGCCTGAGCCTCTTGTTTTCTGTCCCCATAGGAAGGGGCATTCTGAACAGTCAATATCTATTCATGTGCAGCTGACAGGAGCGCTCCTGTTTCTACACCTCTCCTACCTCTTGAGCGAGTGGTGGGTGTGGCGTGAGGCTGATGGGGCTGAGGGACATGTCTGTCTGGCCTTTGGGTTGCTACTGCACTGGGCTCTCCTGTCCACCTTCACCTGGCTGGCCATTGAAGGCTTCCATCTCTACATGCTGTTAGTCCGCGTCTTCAACATCTATGTCAGGAAATACCTGCTCAAACTGAGCCTGGTTGGATGGGGTGAGATCACAAGTTCCACTCATAAGTCTGTTTTTCTTTCTTTGACAGTTGAGCGATATTCTGCACCATACAATGTATAGTCTAAATGCAGTCCTTGATTCCAGGCATACCCACTGCAACTGTGACGGCCTGTCGTTTCTTAGGAGTCTACGGCATACACAGCTTCTACATGACAGGGGCCAATAACGGCTCATCAACAGACATGTGAGGTTCAATTCACAGTATTTTGTCATAGGAAGCTAATATTTAAATATACTGTATATGTAGCCATGAAAACAAGCAAAGGTTCAAATGGACTCTTGTCTAACTGCAGATGTTGGATAAGCAGTGCAACAGACAGCCCTGGAGTGGTGGTCAGCTACATCACAGTGAGTGGATACCTGGGCCTGGTCTTCCTCTTCAACACAGCCATGCTAGGTGTGGTGGTGGTGAAGCTGTGGGGGCAGAGAGGGGAGGGTAGAATGTGGAAGGATTGGGCCACGGTCCTGGGGCTCAGCTGTGTGCTAGGAGTACCATGGGGGCTGGCGTTCTGCACCTACGGCCCCCTTTCTCTCCCTGGGCTGTACCTCTTCAGTATATTCAACTGCTTCCAGGGTCAGTATCCTATCACACACAACCTCTCTAAGGAATGATATATGATTGACTGCTTTAAACCTGAGTGATCGCTGAGTGATTTGTTGCTTTTCAATCCCTCCAAAATGATTACTACTACAGGTGTCTTCTTGTTCCTGTGGTTTCTTGCCCTTTCACGTAAGGGCCGCCCAGAGCACTCCTCTGTGAAAGACTCTTCCAGTCAAAAGATGATGGAGACAAACTTCAACTGATACTGTGGGACTTGCAACACATTCCAGCATACCTTTTAATAGTGTTTGCAGACCAAGTCCTGAGTATAAAACAGCGGGGAAAGTATAATTCATTTCTTCCTGGTATGGACCTCTTTACCGAAAATAAATGTATGGGCCTAAATATAGAATTGCATATAGAATCCCTATCAATTCAATAGCATTTCTCTGGGCCTAGTGGTAAAGATTTGACATGAAACGTTTCAAATGTATGACCTTTTATTTTGGCATCAACAAAACCAGTCATGATGTTTTAATCAGCTTGTCAAACATCGGCCCTTTTACTAGGCTACCTGAGCACGTTTATCCACTCACAACATATTTCCAGCCCCCAAACAATGGTGAATTGAAAGAGACAGCTGTTACACAAAACACCAAAAAGTGTCATGACATTTGGCGTTTGTATTTAGGCCAGAATATATGTGTCCACTGCTGTCTGCATGCGTCTTGGTGTCGGCCACTGATCTCTGCCGTGGCATAATTTCAGTGTTTTTACATGACATTTTGGAGCATAGGCCTACCACCTGTTTTCATGTCCATTTGCAAAATGTTCATGCCTCTGCCAAGCGGTAATAATTTAAAAAAGTGGTGTAAAAGCCTACAGTTTTTAAAACATTTTGATTTCAATTATTGTGATATATTGTATTTTACCGGTACAGCAAACCCTCGCTATTTATTTTGTGGGGACACCGTACCAGACCGTACCAACTTACTTTCACCCCTGGTGTAAACATGACATTTATGATATGGGACATAAAGTGTGACACATGGAGCAAATAACCATAAGCACACAGACTATCTACTGAATAAAATGGTGCTTGGTGTTGTGGTGTTAATCAGATAATTGAATTATTTAATGCTTTCTTATTGTTTCATAAAAATAATCTACCAATGCTATTAGACCCATGATTCAGCCTTTTCCACAACGCGTTAATGATACATAATAGAATGTCACTTTGAACTTTATTAATATAATGTAATTTATTGGAAACAGGAGACAAAGGGCTGTGAGACAAAGGCTTAAGGGGCGGCAGGTAAACAAAGGGGCGGCAGGTAGCTGCAGGTAAACAAAGGGGCGGCAGGTAGCTGCATGTAAACAAAGGGGCCGCAGGTAGCGGCAGGTAAACAAAGGGGCGACAGGTAGCTGCAGGTAAACAAAGGGGCGGCAGGTAGCTGCAGGTAAACAAAGGGGCGTCAGGTAGCGGCAGGTAAACAAAGGGGCGTCAGGTAGCGGCAGGTAAACAAAGGGGCGGCAGGTAGCTGCAGGTAAACAAAGGGGCGGAAGGTAGCGGCAGGTAAACAAAGGGGCGGCAGGTAGCTGCAGGTAAACAAAGGGGCGGAAGGTAGCTGCAGGTAAACAAAGGGGCGGAAGGTAGCGGCAGGTAAACAAAGTGGCGGCAGGTAGCTGCAGGTAAACAAAGGGGCGGCAGGTAGCTGCAGCTAAACAAAGGGGCGGCAGGTAGCGGCAGGTAAACAAAGGGGCGGCAGGTAGCTGCAGGTAAACAAAGGGGCGGCAGGTAGCTGCAGGTAAACAAAGGGGCGGCAGGTAGCTGCAGGTAAACAAAGGGGCGGCAGGTAGCAAAGTGGTTAGATCGTTGGGCCAGGAACTTAAAGGTTGCTAGATTGAGTCCCTGAGCTGACAAGGTAGAAATCTGTCGTTCTGCCCCTGAACAAGGCAAGATGGCTTGTTCCTAGGCCGTCATTGTAAATAAGAATTAGTTCTTAACTGACTTGCCTAGTTAAATAAAAATATCCTAGACGCATGAAAAGGGGAATGTATGTGGACGGTATGGGTCAACAGAAGATGAACAGCAGAATATAGATGTTGTGGTGGCAGTTAGAGGACGTCCTCCGGAAGTTGTCACAATTACTGTGTAAGTCTATGGAAGGGGGTGAGAACCATGAGCCTCCCAGATTTTGTATTGAAGTCAGTGTACCCAGAGGACGACGGAAGCTAGCTTTCCTCCGGCTACACCATGGTGCTACCGTATAGAGTGCTGTTGAGGCTACTGTAGACCTTCATTGCAAAACAATGCGTTTTAATCAATTATTTGGTGACGTATATTTAGTATAGTTTTATTGAAATAAGACAACTTTTTAAATGGGGGGAGGGGGGTGTTGCGACTGAGCACTGCAGCAGGCAGCGGAGTCACTTGAGTGAGGGAAGACAGAACAGCATGCTTGCACGTTGTGACAACTTTTTACCAGTTGTTGGTAGGCTATGTAAATTGTCATTATGGAGACACATATTTCCAACTCTTTTTCCATAAAACATAGGCTAACATACTAGAACTGACATGCATCAAGAAATAACCGGAAGACAACAGGAAAACGACATTAGGCGCTCTAGATTGCATGAGATAAATTAGCTCTGAGGTAGTTTAAACTGCATTCTAATGTGGACTACTTATAGAAAAAAGGGTCTTACGCATGCTCATGTCTTGGGTCTCGAGCGCAGCACGAGTGAAAACTTGAAATGGAAGTTATAGAACTCCCTAGCATGCATCCATTCTAGGAAAAAGTCCACAATGAAACTGACATTAAATGTAGAGAATGATACATTTGCATCTTCAGGCTACTGAAGCCTACCATGTTATACAATAAATATGTTGAAATGACGATATCACTGGAGTCATTGCAAATCAATTTGTGCCACTTGTGTAGCCTACCTGGAGCTGACAAATGGATTTAATCAGTGGTGGAATAAGTAGGTTCCCCAAATGCCATACTTGAGTAAAAGTAAAGATACCTTAATAGAAAATGACTCAAGTAAAAGTGAAAGTTATCCAGTAAAATACTACTACAGTCAAAGTCTGAAAGTATTTGATTTTAAATTATAATATTTTTATTTATTTAACTAGGCAAGTCAGTTAAGAACATATTCTTATTTACAATGACGGCCTACCCCGGCAAAGCCCGGACGAAGCTGGGCCAAATGAACGCTGCCCTATGGGACTCCCAATCACAGCCGGATGTGATACAGCCTGGATCTGAACCAGGGACTGTAGTGACACCTCTTGAACTGAGATGCAGTGCCTTAAACCGCTGCGCTACTCGGGAGCCCTAAATCATAAATATACTTAAGTGTAAAAAATAAATGTAATTGCTAAAATATACTTAAGTGTCACGCCCTGATCTGTTTCACCTGTCCTTGTGCTTGTCTCCACCCTCTCCAAGTGTCGCTTATTTTCCCTGGTGTATTTATTCCTGTGTTTCCTGTCTCTCTGTGCCAGTTCGTCTTGTTTGTCAAGTCAACCAGCGTTTTCTTTCTCAGCTCCTGCTTTCCCAGTCTCTCTTTTCTCGCCCTCCTGGTTTTGACCCTTGCCTGTTCTGACTTTGAGCCTGCCTGCCTGACCACTCTGCCTGCCCCTGACCTCAAGTCTGCCTATCGTCTTGTACCATTTGGACTCTGACCTGGTTTTCTGAACCCCTTCCTGTCCTGACCTCGAGCCTGCCGAACAAATCATGCATTTATTGTCGAACTAGGATTCCTGGGAGTGCATTCTGATGAAGATCGTCAAAGTAATGTGATTTCTGATTTCTGTTGACTCCAACATGGCGGATAATTTTATTTATTTTCTGAGCGCCGTACTCAGATTATTGCATGGTTTGCATTTTTAAAAAAAATCTGACACAGCGGTTGCATTAAGAAGAGGTATATCTATATTTACATGTCTAACAATTGTATTTATCAACATTTATAATGAGTATTTCTGTAAAAGGATGTGGCTCTCTGCAATATCACCGGATGTTTTGGAACTAGTGAACGTAACGCTCCAATGTATACTGAGATTTTTTAAATATAAATATGAACTTTATCAAACAAAACATACATGTATTGTGTAACATGAAGTCCTATGAGTGTCATCTGATGAAGGTCATCAAAGTTTAGTGATTAATTCTATCTCTATTTGTGCTTTTTGTGACTCCTTACTTTGGCTAGAAAAATGGCTGGGTTTTTCTGTGAGTTGGTGGTCACCTAACATAATAGTTTGTGGTGCTTTCGCTGTAAAGCCTATTTGAAATCGGACACTGTGGTGGGATTAACAACAAGATTACCTTTAAAACGGTATAAAATACATGTATGTTTGACGAATTTTATATTATGAGATTTCTGTCGTTTTGAATTTGGCGCCCTGCACTTTCACTGGCTGTTGTCATATCATCCCATTAACGGGATTGCAGCCCTAAGAACTTTTTAAGTATCAAAAGTAAAAGTATAAATAATTTCAAATTCCTTGTATTAAGGAAATCAGACCGCACTACTTACTTTAAATTGTTTTTATTTATGGATAGCCAGGGGCACACTCCAACACTGAGACATCACTTACAAACAAAGCATTTATGTTTAGTGAGTCCGCCAGATTTTTTAATTTTTATTTTTAATATATTTTTTTACCTTTATTTTACTAGGCAAGTCAGTTAAGAACAAATTTTATTTTCAATGATGGCCTAGGAACAGTGGGTTAACTGCCTGTTCAGATCAGAGGCAATAGGGATGACCAGGGTTGTTCTCTTGATTATTGCGTGAATTGGACCATTTTCCTGTCCTGCTAAGCTTTTAAAATGTGTAATGAGTACTTTAGGGTGTCAGGGAAAATTTATGGAGTAAAAAGTACATTATTTTCTTTAGGAATGTAGTAAAAGTTGTCAAAAATAAAAATAGTAAAGTACAGGGGCTATAGGCTACCTGTATCTCGCTAACCATACCATGGCAAAGTATGATTACAATCATAAACTCAGATTTTAGTCAGTAAAACTAGCCTATGCCCATTGAAATGATAAGGCAATCTCGCAAATAGGCCATTTGTAATGGTTTGTAGTCTTAACGTCTGGCACATAACGGCACAATTGCCAGAAAATAGTCTAACATTCGTTTAATAAGGGCAAATTATATTTTCTCTTGCGACATTTTCAAATTCCTTTATTATTCACATTAGGTCATAATTATTATTTTGATGGAAAACCTCATTTTGCTTCTTATGTCGTTAGAAGTTAAGTCGGTATTCCTTTTAAATTCGATTGATAATGTTATTGAAAAAGTTTATTTGGCAACTTATTGTGGCAACTCCTCTCTTGCTGTGAAAAACTATTTGGGGCTAGTTTTCAGGCCTTGTGTGTGGGTTTTGAGTAGTCATTGAGGCTAGAAATGTAGCTAGACCAGGCAACCCTGCCTCCTGGAAGATCTTCTGACGTCCTTTCCCGAGAAGGAAGGAAAGATGGCAGAAGTGTTCAAATCAAAGAGCGCGTCGCACAATGTTGAATGTTCTGAATGGACAGCAGTAGTATCGAAAACTGGAACAAAAAGGAAATTGTCTAAAATTGTAGTGGAGGATATGTGTATGAATGATAATGAATCGCTCCTTGTTGGGATGCTTTTGTTGAGTAAGGATGCATATGTGGGAGACCTGTTTAAAACGGTGAAGTATGAGCTGGGAAAAGTGGAGTCTGTCAGCGTGACCAGGAGTGGTCTTATTTTGATGAATTGTATTTCTGAAAAACAGAGGAAGGTTGCAGTGAGCCACAAAAGAATCCGGACAACAGGAGTTTTGAACTTTGGAGGAGAGCGCCCGTCAAAGGAGTTCTCTCAGGGGTGACGACGAATGTTCAGGTTGAATACCTGAAGAGAATTCCTGGTGTGGTTGGTGCCCGACGTCTGACCCTTTATTTTTTTCAAAAAATAGAAAATACCTACGCATGTGAAGCTTGGTTATGTAAGATACGTCGTAAGAGCTCTCATCCCCAAACCATTGCAGTGTAAGAATTGTAAAGTATTTGGCCATGTTTCAAGTGTGTGCAGACAGACAGAGTATACTGAAGAACGGTGTGTAGAAGAACGACGGTGTTGCACTTGTGGTAGGGATCATGATCCCGAGTTCCTGGAGTGCCCTGTAAGGTTGAATGAGATTGAGGTGGCAAAGGTTAGAGCGGTCAATCGAATCTCCTATGCGAAGGTGATTAAAATAATTGAGAAAACAAGTGATGCTAGTAAAGATATGGTAGTGGACGCACGACTGCCTGTAGTTCTATACTATATGGCACAAGTCTCAAAGAAGTCTAAGAAACTGGACATTATTGTGGCTGTGGCAGAAAAGTTTTTGGGACTTAAAGGATTTTACATCTGAAGACCTGCAAGGGGTACTGGTGCCGAAAGACCTGCCCTCCCAGGTTCCCCTTGAGTCTGTGTAGGGATCAGATTATATATTTTGTGGTAGTTTGTTCAGTTTTCGGGGGAACCCTGTTTCCATCCCACACAGTAGGTGGCGGGATGCACATTCAATTGTGCTTTCGCCAATTTACCATAGAAGCAAGGATATTTGAGGAAAGATCCGTGAGAGGCTGTAGGGGGAGGAAGCGTCTGTGGTTGATGAATGGAACAGTGCACTTGTTTGAAATGGAAAAGCTTCTCGGTTGCTACTGACAAAGAAGAACATCAAGACGAAGCAGCTGCTTTACAAGTGGGATGCACTGTTGAGCTCTACATCCCGAGGGGTTCATGTTGATTGTACAGAGATTGTGACAAGCCGGTAAAATGGCGTCCCTTGAAAGGGCAAGAACAAGAAGTATGTCAGGAGAAGTGCAGTATTATCATAAGGAGATGTATACTTGGAATACGGAGAAGGAATTGAGGGAAAAAGAACGAGGAAGAGGGTGAGCTTGAGTCTGTTGAAAATGGCCGAAAAAAGAGAGATTGTTTGTTAAAGAAGAATGGAAGAGGTGTAAGCAGAGTGAGCTTTACGTTGGATCGAAGACGAGGAGAAATGGAAGTGAATGAGGGTGAAATATCGGAGGGAGTAGGTGTGGTGAAGTTCTCGGAGCCTGAGACTTGCACCAAGGGTCAGGATAAAGATGAGTCTGTGACAGTAGGAGTGACATTTTTTTTTTAAAGTGCACCCTTGCCCTTTGGCTGATCAATTTGTGGTTTCAGGGTGGGTGAAAACAGACTTGAGTGGTGTGGAATTGGTGAAGGTAACCAGAAGTGATCTTGTGTTAATTGTTTGTGATTCTGCTGGTCAGAGGGAGCAGGGGCTCCGCGTCAAATGAATGGGGACAAGATAAGTGAATTATTTTGCTCTCAAGGAAAGGGCATCACTGAGAGGAGTGATTACTGGGGTAGGGGTAAATGTGAAAGTTGACCAACTGAAGGGGAAGATTCCCAGTGTTTGTGATACTCATCATTTGTTGCGACACAGACAGGGTGGCGTGAGTGGTGAAACAAAAGAGTCTGTCCTTGAGTTTTGATGTTGAGTCTTTGCCCAACAAAGTGATGTTAGGATATATAAGTTATCCTGTACGAGGATTTGTGCTGAATACATTACATTGTTACAGGTGTCAAGCTTATGGGCATGTGGCAGCAGTGTGTAGGAGGGAGGTTCCGAGGTGTGAGAAGTGTGCAGGAGGGCATGAGACAAAGGAATGTGTAACATTGGGGAAATTAGTTGTATGTGTTAATTGTAGGGGTGCCCATGGGGCTGGGGTTCCGAAATATCCTGTGTGAGAGAGGCAGTTTGAGGTTTCCAGGGTTAGAGTAGTGCAGAAGTTGTGGTACGCTGAGGCGGTGAAGAAAGTAGAGGAAAATGGGTCAAGGGGGAGGCATCCTGAGAGGAGTGGTGTGAGTACTAGATCTGTACCAGTACAGAGGGATAGGCCAACAAGTGATATATGTTTCAGTGAGATTGGATTTTTATCATTTATAGCAATGGTTATCAACTGTACTACAGGGATGGAACATAAGTCACAGAATATTGGTGGCAGCTGCAAAGAGTTATTTGGGTCAGAAGAGTTACAAGGTGTTAATTGGTGGTGTCCCAACCTTTCAGGCTGTTGGCTTGAGGTAGGATTAAACATATGTATATAGTGGAGTAGGGTGGTGAGTGTAGGGTTAGATGGTAGGGTATGTGTTGATTTATGTATTTTATGATGATTTATTTTAAGTATAAGGAGTATACTCCAGTCTAGTAGGTGGCGGCAATGCAACATTTGTTGGACGCCAACCGCCGTAAAACCTAATCGAAGAAGATACCATAGTATTGGGAGAATCCTGTCTCCTCTTTCACAAGTGCGACTATAGCTAGCTAGTTACGGTAGCGCCAGCTGGAGCAGCCATGGATCCAAGCACCACTATTCTCCGGGTGAAAAGAAAGAGAGGAACTGACCCTGCCGATGCGTTGCTGCTTGCCTGTAAACGTATTCGGCCAGAGACCACATCCCAGACCGCTGGGGAAACTGTGCCTGAGCCCGATGATGCAGAGGTTGAGAATTCAGTCTTCAAACTCGTGGCAACCGTAGCGTCACAGGTATGGGCCGCTGTCAAACCACGGTTTCTCGTGGGCGCTGTACACAATCGGCTGGTGCTGTGCAAGACACTCAAGTCTGCTGTTTTAGTTTGACTAGCTAGCTACCTAATGTATTTGATGTTAAACTAACTGTAGTTAGCTTATCAGCTGGTTAACGTTAGCTATATACATTGTATTTTCTCTTCAGCTCAAGTCATCCTTACTTCGGTAACTGGCTAGTTCGCTTTGTGTTGATTAGCAAGCGAGCTAGCTGGCTAACAACACGGATAGCTTGTTAACTATCGTTCGCGAGCTAGCCTGCCAGCCTACGTTCTCGTTAACGTCACAGCACCAGTATCTGGTGTACCTGTCTCTTGCACATCTGCCATTTCAAGATCATGGGACAATTATGAATTTGTATATTTAGCTAGCTAGGAGGAGATAATCCTTCGCAACACCTGTTTGGCTCCCGAGAGGCGTAGCGGTCTAAGGCACTGCAGCTCAGTGCTGGAGGCGTCACTACAGACGCTGGTTCGATTCCAGGCTGTATCACAACCGGCCGTGATTGGGAGTACCATAGGGCGGCGCACAATTGACCCAGCGTCGACAGGGTTTTCCCGGGGTAGGCGTCATTGTAAATAAGAATTGGTACTTAACTGACTTGCCTAGTTAGTTAAATAAAAATATGAGTTGGCTGGTCATGGTCCAGAGTCAGTCATAGCTAGTTTCATAACCTATCGTTTTATTTTTAATGTAAAAGAGATCTTAATGTTTTCTTAGCACTCAGAAACAGTTCTTGGTAGCTAAGTTTAATTTAGTGAACCTTTCATGTAATGCACTGCCAGTCTTATTAGTCTCAACCGTCTTTGTTAGGATAACTGTTCCCTACATTGTCACTATTCTTAGGATGCCCCAGTCCAGACACAGGTTCGTGAAGCACTGGCCCGCCCCCGCATGGCCCATGCCCTGCGCCCCTCAGGCAGCTCCCAGAGGATTGTGGGAGATCTGCGGAGCGTAAAGTGGAGCACCAGGCGGGAGGAGCGATACAGGATCCTCTCCAGCCATCGAGCAGGGATGCCTGTAGAACAGTCCCCCTCAACGCAGCCAGAGCCCACAGAGGAGCCAGGCAAAAATGCCTGGAGCCTAGGTGAAGTTCAGGTGTTTGACATCATCCAGGAAGATGGGGACCAGGACAAAGCTCCTAGCAAGGTAGGTGTGAGCTGAGCTCCCCTAGCTAGAGCTGGGGAAACGTTCTATGTAAACATATCAGTGCCCAGTTCACATATGATGAATTCAGTGGATCCAGATTACAATCTGCCACTGACACATAGGCCTAGTATTTGGATGGCTTGAATTTGATGCTTATTGTGACTGTTTCCCAGTTGCTGACCCCTGACCCAGAGACTATCCTGTGTAACTCGATGAAGATGCTCCGTGAGAAGCTGAGTGTGTCTGGAGAGGGTGTGGGTGTTGAGCATCGTGAACGGGAGGACGACTACGTGTATGACCTTTACTACCAGGAAACAGTCGCTGCAGGCTGGATCCAGGACATCCTGTCCGTCAGGCCCTACTCAGACGAGGGAGAGTTGGTAAGGGTCAAAAGTGTATCTTAGAACTAGTTTTTACGAACTTTATGCCCAAACTCAATCAATTGGGCTTCTCAAAAATATGGTTGCTGTGTTTGAACTTAAAAATAAATAATCAAATACAGCTGTAAAAGGCTCTCTCATTTAGATTTTTCACCCACACCACTTTCAATTCAAGTCCCACCTTATTGCAGTGTTTCCAGACTCTATACACAGTAGCAATTGAGCATGGGACAAGGTTAGTATCTGAATAACATAAAATGATGCAGGATGAATAACCTTTTCTTGGATTTCCAGGTGCCTGACTTGGTGGTGAATGAGGAAGTGTATGAGGATGAGAATGAAGAGGGGAACTGGAGGAATGACTACCCAGATGAGGATGGCAGTGACAGAGAGGAGCGCTATGGAGGTAGGCTAGTACATTTATTTTTATTGTATGAAGTTCACAAAAGCTTCACGCAATGATTATCAAAGCTCCCATAGTAAGGATAGTTGCATTACTAGTTTCTCTCCGAAACCTAATTTTGCCGTTCTCATCCTGAAGGGTCCTGGGAAGAGCACTCGTACAGTCGGAGATCCTGGGACCAGTACCAGGGCGAGGTGATGCAGGAGTTAGATGATGATGATGATGGAGACAAGGATGACTCCGACTGATCTCCAACTTTGAGCATTGGTGGTTTTTGTCTTTTTTTTTTTTTTTTTTTTTTTTACTGTGCAAGTGTTGGTGTGAATGTGTGGTAGATGTGTTGCACATAACTATGGTGTGCTTCTGGTTTAACTTGTATGTTGGTGAGATGGTTTGGACTGCGTGTTTGCATGTTGTGCATGGTAGTACGTACGTGTAAGCGTATGGTAGTGATTGTGCATCTGAAAGTGTGATACTATGTGTGGGTCTACATTCCCTGTCACACGGGAGCCTGTACTCTTGATGTGTGATGAAAGTGACTCCAAATCCCTTCTGTAAATATGTAGATGTGTATAAAAATAAATGTAAGACTTCCCAAAGAAATTGTGCATTATTGCTGTAATGAATGAAATTATACTGCAATGAATGAAATTATACTGCAAACTGGTTAGGTTTTATGAATAAAACTTATCAACCAATCTTCCATGGAATTAGTATTCAGCAGGCAAACTGACAGAGCCAACTCATTCCTCATTTAACTTGTTCATGGGTAACCACGTCTTTCATATTCACTGAATAACTTATTATAGTGGCTTCGTTAAATATTGGCCCAGGAGATCCTTTGCATGGTTAACTTACAGGTACAATAAAGTTAATGTTCTGTTTAATTAACTACTGCTGCCCTAATAGGCCCATCAAGTGATCGACTGTTGGTAAAGCTGACATGGCCTCAGTCACCATGGTCTTTGGAGGGTTACATTTGCCGTTGCTGAGATGACAGTTGGCTATTGCACATTTTCAAAAGTAGTACAGAAGGTCTTTGTGGGTGGGATTCAGGTTTATGGATAAATAGTTTGCATACTACATTAACCTTACTAAGGTCAGTCAGCAGTTCACAGAAAAATGAGCATCTCATAACTGAAGTAACACCAGAAAGGAGGGCTGGGGGAAAAAACCCACTGAACAACCATGTAGCAGCAGACGTCGAGTCATTTGTTCCCTTTTTCCAATAAACCATCATCCATAACTCAAAAGCTCCAAGAGAACAAGACCGTAGCATCACCTTTAAGAAATACATTTTAATATTTATGAAAACCGGTCTGTTTGCATGTCCCTTCCGGATATACAGACATACACTGAGTGTACAAAACATTAGGAACGACTTCCTAATATTGAGTTTTTGCCCTCAGAACAGCCTCGATTTGTCTGGCTTGAACTCTACGTGTCGAAAGCATTCCACAGGGATGTTGACTCCAATGCTTCCCACAGTTGTCTCAAGCTGGATGGATGGCCTTTTGGTGTTGGACCATTCTTGATATGGGAAAACTTGAGTGTGAAAAACCCAGTAGAGTTGCAGTTGACACTCAAACCAGTGCGCCTGACAGCTACTACCATACCCCATTCAAGGACATTTATATATTTTGTCTTACCAGTTCACCCTCTGAATGGCACACATGCACAACCCATGTCTCAAGAATAAATAAAAAAATCCTTATTTAACCTTTCTCATAACCATCATCTACACTGATTGAAGTAGATTTAACAGGTGACATCAATAAGAGATCCTAGATTTCACCTGGACAGTCTCATGGAAAGAGCAGGTATTCCTAATGTTTTGTACACTCAGTGTATATGTATTTGACAGGCACAGCATTTAAAAAGTGCATACCTATACCCTCTGACATCAAAACAACCTCTATAGGTCATTCCATCACGAGATAAGAGATGTACTGCCATCTTACATAGATCTCCAGCCTCTGAGAAGGGAGAGAACAACTCCATATGCTCTGATGTGGATCTCACCCCATACACCAGGCAAGGGACAATGATATGTCAGGAGATGGGGAGAAGTGAAACTATGAGTAGTATAATGACATAAGGAGGAGGGGATGTCCTAGAGTACTGGCCAGACGACCATGGCTTTTCTTGGGATCTGTCCTGGTCCAATGCTTAACTTCACATGAACCATCAGGCACCAGGTTGGTGACAGTGGAAAGCAACTGGAGTCCCACACTGTCACCTCTCTATACCTGTCTGTGCTTGTAAACGTGTGCATAGTGTCCCAACTTGTAAACTTACAGACTAACATAGTAGTGAGACATTCTGGTAAAATTATTAAATATTCCCATGTCTTTGCAACAACAAAAAAAAAAAATAGGTGAAATTCCATAAGTTGGTCCCATGTGTCTGTTTGTGAATTGCAGAGGGTGGTGGGTAACATGGTGAGAGCTTTGTGTCATGGTTGGGAGTGAGGTTTACCCACTGATGTCCATCTCTGTGAGCACACAGAAACAGGTGAGCTGGGTAAAGCGTGTGAAAGAACCTAGCAAAAGTGAAAGAAAGAGGGTTAGCGCAATCATTAAATTACTAAAAATGAAAATACTGTTTCCACATCTTTCAATGGAAACATTTAACTATCATACAAGACACATATATATACACATATACATACATATACATATACATATATATAAATAAAAATCAGTCCTCATTTGGAAACAGGCTGAGGAAAGGGTCTTATTGAAAGAGGGTAACTCACGTAGTAACTTGGTAATGTAGGGTGGGCGTTTGGACTCGGGCAGGTGGATGCCCAGGAAGTAGACCGGCACTCCGGAGAGGGCAATGGCGATGCCAATGAGAGAGTTGACGGTGTCACTGTACAGTGGCACTGCCACGAGGAACACAGTGCAACAACAGAAGATGATGGGGTACAACAGGGTCAACTGCACACAGGAACACATAGGGGAGACAAGCACAGGCATAGAAGGAAGGAGAAAATAACATTCATTGTTGCCTTACATGTAACTATGAGTCTTCCAAGAGATTTGATCTTTAGTCTATTAATTGATAAAGTATGAACATATTAGTTCACAAGTGAGACAGTCAAGTTCTCACCTTGAGTGGTCTGGGTCTGTCTGGTTCCTTCCAGCGCAGGTAGATCTGCCCGGCGATAGACAGACCCATAAAGAACCAGTAGCTGAAGCTGTAGTAGTTGATCAGCTGGAAGACATCCTCTACAGTCAGGTAAACCAAGGCCATTGCACACTGTGGATACACAACAACAACAAAGAAGACACTGGTCAACAGAGGCAGGACGTATGACTCACCAGCAGGGAGAGACATGGCTCATCAGCATCATCCACACCAGATAGTTAGGAAGCTGCACTGGGCATGTCCATCCACCAGGTGTCAGCACAGACAGCAGCTTTGAGTCGATGTGGACAGTGGAGATGTTTCTACTTTGTTTGTTTAGCATAACAGTTGATGAAATGGTTCTAAAGTGTGCGATGTAAGTGATGTAAGGAAAGGGGGTGCTTACGTTGAAGAGCAGAGCAGGGACAGGAGTATACCTCTCCGCATGAATCATTGATAAGGCGTCCGGGAGGTGACCTTCACGAGCACCCACGAAGAACAGCCTGCCAACGGCAGAGGTATCACTTAGTGCTGAGCGATTAGTGGTTTTTTTTGTTGGTCGGTTCAGTTTCGTGTAGATTTTTAAAAAGATATTGATTTTTAAAAAACATTAAATGCACTATGCATTATGTGGGTTGAACAACACAGAATAAAACAATTAATACAAGTCCCATGATGGTAGTGACTGCCCATTACTGCTTATCAATTATTAAAATCAGTTATCCACATGATTTTACTTAATAAAATATTTCATTTGTTTTATTTGATTCCAAGTCATCTCAATCGAGCTGCTGCCTATGCAGTCTGACAAATAAAACCCCCACAATTTTAATAGTTCTTCTAAGTAAATAAGGGTTTACTTTTATGACTGCTAAATACCAACTATCAATCACTTTTGATAATGTATTTTCAGGTAGAGATACCGCGAAGCAACTGCTCTCTACCCCTTTCGATTGCGCCTCTTCTGTCTCTTCTCTCCCTCTCCGTGGTCATTGTAGTTAATTATCACGTTTTCTGCGCCAAACTATGTAGAACATTGGCCTACTGGTAACTACAACTCACTGCTACGTCACACAGTCCAGGCATGATCAGAAATGATGACTAGTGAAACTGCAGCCAATGTGTGCATTGAGCTCACAGGAAGAAGAAGAGAAAAAAAAGGGCAAAAAAAACAAACAAAATGGAATTCAAATAATTGAACAGATGTCGGTCAATTAGTTATTTTTCAAACAACTGACATTTCGGTTAATCACTCAGCACTAGCAGCCACTAGAGCATCTGGACAACATAATGGTAAATCTGTGGCACACAGCATACACTGTGGAATTGGCTATTTCAGCCACACCCATTGCTCACAGATGTATAAAATCGAGCACACAGCGATGCAATCTCCATAGACAAACATTGGCAGTAGAATGGCATTACTGAAGAGCTCAGTGACTTTCAACTTGCACCGTCATAAGATGCCATCTTTCCAACAAGTCAGTAGGTCAACTTTCTACCCTGCTAAAGCTGCCCCAGTCAACTGTAAGTGGTGTTATTGTGAAGTGAAAATGTCTAGGAGCAGCAACAGCTCAGCCGTCTGTCCTCAGTTGCAACACTTATTACTGAGTTCCAAACTGCTTCTGGAAGCAACATCAGCAAAATAACTGTTAGTCGGGAGCATCATGAAATGGGTTTCCATGGCCGAGCAGCCACACACAAGCCTAAGATCACCATACTCAATTCCAAGCGTCGGCTGGAGTGCTGTAAACCTCGGCGCCATTGGACTCTGGAGCAGTGGAAACGCGTTCTCTGGGGTGATGAATCACGCTTCACCAACTGGCAGTCCAACAGACAAATCTGGACTTTGCAGATGCCAGGAGAACACTACCTACCCAAATGCGTAGTGCCAACTAACATTTGGTGGAGGAGGAATAATGGTCTGGGGCTGTTTTTCATGGTTCAGGTTGGCCCCCTTAGTTCCAGTGAAGGGAAATCTTAATGCTACGGCATACAATGACATTCTAGACGATTCTGTGCTTCCAACATTGTGGCAACAGTTTCAAGAAGGCCCTTTCCTGTTTAAACATGACAATGCCCCCATGCACAAAGTGAGATCCATACAGAAATGGTTTCTCGAGATCGGTGTGGAAGAACTTGACTGACCTGCACAGAGCCCTGACCTCAACGAACACCTTTGAGATAAATTGAAACTCTGACTACGAGCCAGGCCTAACATCAGTGCCCAACATCACCAATGTTCTTGAGGCTGAATGGCTGTAAGTCCCCGCAGCAATGTTCCAACATCTAGTGGAAAGCCTTCCCAGAAGAGTGGAGGCTGTTATGGCAGGAAATGGGGGACCGACTCCATATTAATGCCCGTGATTTTGGAACGAGACGTTCGACGAGCAGGTGTCCACATACTTTGTGTACCTCCATAGCCATTACCAGAAAACAACTCCAGCTGGTGTTTATTATAGAAGGTTACTGTAAAAACCATCGGAGTACAACATAACCAGATGGAACATGAAATCGAGGCCTTAGACTGAACAGCAAGACCATAAAAGCTTAGGGCATTGTATGGGAGAGCGAGCGTGTCACAGGATTTACCTGGATGCGGCGATAATAGATGAGTTTAGCCCTCCGTAACAGGACAGAGCCACAGCGATGGGGATGGTCCAGCTCATCACTCCCAGAGTGTGGTCCGCAAACGTCTACAGAGGAGAAGATAAAACATATTTCACACAGGATATAAAAAATAAAAAAAACACACTTTTACACATGGCTAAAGAAAGATCCATATCTAAAACGGGAGTCTGTCGGACTCCAATTAAACATCCTGGACTGTCAACGGGCCAGGCGGCCCAGCCCTGACACAGTCGCCTGAGGTTGAGCAGGTGCTTATAGAAACAAAGACAAACAGGCCTAAGAACAGAACATCAACTCAATGTATACATTAAAACATTTTCAAAAAACAAGCAAGGGCATTAATCGCATGGTAATTACTTCAACGTGTGGCACGTGGGTCGGAACATTCCCGGAAATCAGAGCAGTAAGTAATCTGCCCTTCAACAGAGACCCATTGGCCCAATAAACTAAATAAAACCCATTCCATGATATAAAAGTGAGCGCTCTTAATTCTGAACTCACCACAGCCACAGCGTCACTGGCGAGGATGGCACTCATGTCCAGCACGGCATAGTAAGCCACGTTAGTCATGATATATATGATCGTGACGATGGGCATGGAGATGGCAATGGACAGGGGCAGGTTCCTATGGGAACAGGGTCAAGAGGTCAAACATGATCATTCACACAGTATACGTCTCTCTTTGCTTTGGCATATACTCTAGCCGGAGTTAACTTGCTTAAACAAAACAGTGCAACATGGTGGTAAGGTTACATGTCAATGGCGTTAAAGTGTGAACGTACATACGGTAGGTTCTACTTTGGAATAACACCCAGTTGCCAGCAATCACTATGGAACTCCATTATCTACCACTGCATTCACACATCCTTGTTACCAAAGCTTCCTCCAATTAGTAATGGAACCCAGTTACCGTTCTAGCACGGGAGCGGAGCAGTTTGTGCTTCAGCCGACCCCTCTGTTGGAGTCGTTGTCGGTCAGTCTAGTTAATGACGGACTATAGAGGCGGAAATCAAGCGTTATGTTTGGTACGTGTTGTCAGGACGTCATGAGTACCTCTCTGGGTCCTTGATCTCCTCGGTAACAAAGTTGAGTGTGTCCCAGCCCGAGTAGGAGAACAGGGCAGAGTACAGGGCCAAGGCAATGTCTCCTGGGTCTGTGGAAGAGCCCTGGAATGACGCCTCAAAGTTCACGGTGTATCCTGAGAGGAGGCAGACAATAATTACTATACAACCTCTCATGCAATGGGATAAAAACCGGATACGAAAATGAGTGTGTTGGCAGCAGTGTTACAGTGTCACTGACCTTGGCATAGTTTCACTACGCCTGTGATGATGATGACGATGAGGGCAAGAACTTTGGCGTAAGTGAAGACATCCTGCACCCTGGTGCCCCACTTCACGTAGGCTGAGTTGATGAATGTCAGCAAACCTAGGGCCAACCAAAGACACGAGTGTTCACACAACATCAGAAGACTAGTACTTAGCAGAGGACTGTTATAGATCAAAGACCAAATATTTTTACTGTGCTGTAAGAGTCTTTCAAATCACAGAGCACTCATTCAATTAGTTACGTTACAATTCACAGGTCACATGAAGAGAGGACTCGAAGCTTCTTAACTCAAGAGTAGTTCTGCCCTGTTCTGTTCTGTTCTGTTGGGCTGCTGTCTGTACAGATGCACAGCGCAGTGAGTGCACACGCATGCATGAAAACAGTACATTATGTACTAATTCTGCCTGTTGAAGTCACGTAGTGTTACTGAAATGGGTATGAGGTAGGGAGGTACTGGAAAACCTGAAGAGCAAGTCCTCCTAAGAGCAATTTGAGAGCGTTCTAAGTTACTCAACTGGAATTAAACGGTCTGCCAATGTCCTATTTGCATTTTCAGAGTGTCCTTTGATGCTTCGTTTGCCATTCGTGAGAGAAGGATAAAGTGAAGCAGAGAGTGCCTAAGCGCGTCATAAGGGTTTACTCACATATGCAGGCGGCTGCGATGAGGCGCGAAGCTGAGTAGGGTGGCTCACACGTGGGGAAGAGCGGCTGCACCAGGTAGTTAGCGAACGTTATGGCGATGACCGCCTGACTGGTGGGCTCAATGATGAGCAGTGATGTCCACAGGCGAATAAAGGCAATGAATGGACCAAAGGATTCCAGGATATAGGCATAGCTGGCCCCGGACTTGGTGATGGTGGTGCCCAGCTCTGCGTAACACAGAGCGCCGACCACTGAGAATATTCCACCGACGGCCCAGATGACCAGCGACAGGCCGTAGGAGGCGCTGTAGATGAGCACGCCCTTGGGAGACACGAAGATGCCCGAGCCAATCATGTTGCCTACGATGAGGCTGACTCCGTTGAGCAGGGAGATCTCCTTCTTCATCTGCATGCTTTCTTTAGCCTGCTCGGGGGCCATGGCGTCGGTGTCGTCGGGGGGCGAGGAGCTCTCGTTCAGCTTCCTGGACTCGTCCCGGTTCTCCATGCTGGGACTGTCTGGGGGCCTGGCTGGCTGGCTACTTCTGGGAAGAGGGTCCCCTCTGATTGGGTGCCACCTGCCTTAAGAGACAAGAAAAAGGGGAAGATGGAGAATTTGAGATTTGAAAGAGAGAGAGAGAGAAAGGAAAACTGGCGTAGCTAATGCCTCTGAAGCAGGCAGAGAGTGTGGAGTGGTCTAATCCAAATGTATTCCATCTACTCTCTAGACCCACTCCCCGGTGTAGCGAACACACCCACAGCTCTGTGGGCCAATGCGCCCATCATCTCACACCTGTCTAAATTGTATTACTTTTTTTGTTTAAATTTAAGAAATGATTTTGACAATAACCCAATTGCATCGTCTATGGCAATGTTTGACAGCCATTGTCGATGTTGACGACATTGCGATGTCACAAAACAACAGGTTTAGTCTATTTGAATGTGCATTTTATATAAAAGTCAACAGATACATTATTTAGCCTATAACAATCTTTAACACTTGAATGAATATTGATTTAGGCAACAAAAAAAAAGGCCTATTTTGCCTGTCAAACTGTAAAAATCCTTTCATAATAGGCCTACAAATTAGAGAATAAATAAAGTAGCCTAAACACAATAAGTACAAAAATAACCTAAATTAGTGCAAAGAAACCTAGTACAAATAAATCATTCAAGTTTTGACAGAATATTCCAGCCTATCCTATAGGCTGTCTTTCGCTTAAGATTAACCTGGATTTGAATGAAAAAAAATTAAATTTTAAAAAGTGCAATGAGGAACCATTTAGGTCGAGGTTTTTTTTTTTAACCATGTCTTAGGCCCCATAAAAGGTTTCTGGCGAGGAACACCAGCATGTCCACCCAGTGGCGAACTCAGCAGGATGACGGACTTGTAAATAGTTAGCCCAGAGTATTTTTTTATACAGGAGTAATAAAGGTCTAGTTCACTCATTTTGTGGGGGGACCCTCACAACCCTACTTCCCACAACTATGCTGATATGAGTATTTTTATGGACAATAGTACATGGTCCAACCAATTTGAAAATAAAGGCAGCCTAGACTAGATTTTTTTTTTAAATAACTAGGTTTAACACCGTTTAGGCCTAGCAATGTGTCCTTTACATATTTTGTTCTTCCTGCCAGTCAATTGACACCTCTGTGTGCACCCCCAAGAGAGAAAAAAAAAGATACGATTGAATCTCCACAATATTTGGACAGGAGGATGGGACGATGTGTCACTCCAGACATCTGCCAACCCTAAAGTGATGCGTTTGTGTTGTCCAGTCTACATGGGTAGTAGGTGAGTCAGAAAGATAATGTCAGGGCTCTCCACAAGATCTTTAAAAAAAAGAAAAGTTCCTTTTTCAGGACAATGTCTGTCTGTCAAAGATAATTCATAAAAATCCAAATAACTTCACAGATCTTCATTGTAAAAGGGTTTAAACACTGTTTCCCATGCTTGTTCAATGAACCATAAACAATTAATGAACATGCACCTGTGGAACAGTCGTTAAGACACTAACAGTTTACAGACGGTAGACAATGAAGGTCACAGTTATGAAAACTTAGGACACTAAAAGAGGCCTTCTACTGACTCTGAAAAACACCAAAAGAAAGATGCCCAGGGTCCCTGCTCATCTGCGTCAATGTGCCTTAGGTATGCTGCAAGGAGGCATGAGGACTGTAGCTGTGGCCAGGGCAATAAATTGCAATGTCCGTACTGTGAGACGCCTAAGACAGCGCTACAGGGAGGCAGTGGCAGACCACGTGTAACAACACCTGCCAGGATCGGTACAGCCGAACATCACACCTGCGGCTCAGCTACAGGATGGCAACAGCAACTACCAGAGTTACACCAGGAACGCACAATCCCTCCAGCAGTGCTCAGACTGTCCGCAATATGCTGAGAGAGGCTGGACTGATGGCTTGTAGGCATGTTGTAAGGCAGGTCCTTACCAGACATCACTGGCAACAACGTCACCTATGGGTACAAACCCACCGTTGCTGGACCAGCAAAAAGTGCTCTTCACTGACGAGTCGCGGTTGTGTCTTACCAGGGGTGATGGTCGGATTCATGTTTGTCATACACCGAAGCCTGTACTCTGGAGAGGGATCGATTTGGAGGTGGAGGGTCCGTCATGGTCTGGGGCAGTGTGTCACAGCATCATCGGACTGAGCTTGTTGTCATTGCTGTCAATCAACGCTGTGCGTTACAAGGAAGACATCCTCCTCCCTCATGTGGTTCCCTTCCTGCAGGCTCATCCTGACCTGACCCTCCAGCATAACAATGCCACCAGCCATACTGCTCGTTCTGTACGTGATTTCCTGCAAGACAGGAATGTCAGTGTTCTGCCATGGCCAGCGAAGAGCCCAGATCTCAATCCCATTGAGCACGTCAGGGACCTGTTGGATTGGAGGGTGAGGGCTAGGGCCATTCCCCCAAGAAATGTCCAGGAACTTGCAGGTGCCTTGGTGGAAGAGTGGGGTAACACCTCACAGCAAGAACTGGCAAATCTGGTGCAGTCCATGAGGATGAGATGCACTGCAATACTTAATGCAGCTGGTGGCCACACCAGATACTGACTGTTACTTTTGATTAATGTGTCCCTTTGTTCAGGGACACATTATTCCATTTCTGTTAGTCACATGTCTGTGGAACTGGTTCAGTTTATGTCTCAGTTGGTGAATCTTGTTATGTTCGTACAAATATTTACACATCTTAAGTTTGCTGAAAATAAACGCAGTTGACAGTGAGAGGACGTTTCTTTCTTTGCTGTTTATATACATTTTACGGACAAAGTATTCATCATCGTTATTTTTTAATCCCATCCTTTAATCCCATCAACCCCTTCCATCCATCTCTGAATCTGTAATGTTTGAATTTCCCACTTTAATTACATAACAATTAAAACATTATTACGGCCAGCCTGCATTCTAAATAGCAGCATTGCTATACCGTAGGCCTGTAACTACGTGAAACATAAACGTTAGGCTTAACATTAGAAAATGACGACCAATTAAATAAAATAAACAAAGCTATAGGCTACTTCAAGCCCTTGCACCACAAACTGATAGGCAGCAGCGTAGACGTCACAATGTCAGATCCATGGTGAGCGATCGGTAGTCTATACTTATACAAACTCTATACAAACTCTAACCTGAGAAACTGCGCTATGCCAGTGGGCCCACTCATGGGCTGCATTCCGAAACACTTAAAAAAGACACACCCTATTCCCTTAGGCCTCAAATTGAATTATGGGGGCGTTTCATGCCCTCGAAGTGAACATAATTGTACACTTGTAAACTCCGTTAAAAACGAGGGCTGAGGGGCTTACGTTAAAAACTGACGAAAAATACGGCCGCGGGAATTCCCCCAAGGGCATAGAACAGTGTGTTTAGGGCCGAAGGCGGTCTACTTTGAGTTGTTTGAAATGCAGTCATGGTATGTATGATAACATCACATCCTGGCTCTTAATGCCCTCTACAGTGCAGTCAGTGCTGGGGCAGGGCTGTACATTTCATGGGATGAATGTGTGAAATGCGTAAAAATAAAAATGTGCCTTAACTGATTGCGTCATTGAGGACAAATATCTCTGATATAACTGCACTCTGTCAATAACTAGGCATGACTTATTCTACGATTATACCATCTGCTTGTCAAGAGATTGACAATATGCTTGGCTTATCATGAGGGTGTTTGTGTGAGTTAGAAGTAACATTAGTGGAAAATGGCTAACCTTGGGTGTAGGCAGTTATAATGAGTTGTGGGAGACGCATACAGAACGTAGTGTAGAGAACAAACACTCTTTTGTTAGATAACAGGAGCCAGGTGTGTGATAACTGTAGAGAGTATGAGCGCATAGATATTCTACACAGCTACAATGCCTGACCGCTGAAGCGCCTAGGGGGCTGGGACCAGCTCGTGCACCAACACTCAACGATAGGCTGAGTGAGTTTAAACCACGCCCAGTCTCTACTCTGACAGGACAGCTCGGAAGCAGGAACTACTTCTGTGAGAGTATATTATAATAACTTTGTCAGGAACAAGTCAGTTCTCTGTTCTACCCTGTGTGGTGTTACAGCGGACCCGTGTATACGAAAATTGCATTTACCACTTATTGCTTAGCTAATAAAAAAGTACATAGTTTACAATCGGTGACTCAGTGTCATATTTATCCTGATACCAGATTCGATTGACGCAACCCTTAACAGTAACCAAAAGGTTGCAAGTTAAAATCCCCGAGCTGACAAGGTACAAATCTGTTGTTCTGCCCCTCAACAGGCAGTTAACCCACTGTTCCACTGTGCCGTCATTGAAAATAAGAATTTGTTCTTAACGGACTTGCTTAGTTAAATAAAAATATATTTTTTTAATGTATTTTTAAATTAAGCATCATTTCTTTTTACCATATCATTTTGATGAAGACAGGTGAGAGGTAAACAGACTTCTTTGAGTGAAATTAAATGTATGAATTGCTCAGAAAGGTGACGTGAGTGTAAGGGTGGGAGCCCCATGCAGCCCCATGTGCTGAAAGTGAGCGCCTTTAATTCCTGCCCTACTTTCTAGGAAACCTTCAAATACAGCGCCATGTAAAGTTCGCTCTTCCAGGAATAGAGTTGCCATATTTGCATGGGACGGTCTGCAATATTCCCTCTAAACTGCGCGGGCACGCAGCTCCCCTCAGACTGCCACGACAAAGAAATATCAGCACGAGATTGAATTTCACTCAACTCTTCCCCTTTGGTTAACACCGTCAACATATCGCTCAACTGAGATGATTGTGGACTTCAGGAAACAGCAGAGGGAACACCCCCCTATCCACATCGATGGAACAGTAGTAGAGAGGGTAGTAAGTTAAGTTCCTCGGCGTACACATCACAGACAAACTGAATTGGTCCACCCACACAGACAGCATCGTGAAGAAGGCGCAGCAGCGCCTCTAACCTCAGGAGGCTGAAGAAAGTCGGCTTGTCACCAAAAGCACTCAAACTTCTACAGATGCACAATCGAGAGCATCCTGTCGGGCTGTATCACCGCCTGGTACGGCAACTGCGCCGCCCACAACCGTAAGGCTCTCCAGAGGGTAGTGAGGTCTGCACAACGCATCACCGGGGGCAAACTACCTCCCCTCCAGGACACCTACACCACCCGATGTCACAGGAAGGCCATAAAGATCATCAAGGACAACAACCACCCGAGCCACTGCCTGTTCACCCCGTTATCATCCAGAAGGCGAGGTCAGTACAGGTGCATCAAAGCTGGGACCGAGAGACTGAAAAACAGCTTCTATCTCAAGGCCATCAGACTGTTAAACAGCCACCACTAACATTGAGTGGCTGCTGCCAACACACTGACTCAACTCCAGCCACTTTAATAATGGGAATTGATGGAAAATATATCACTAGCCACTTTAAACAATGCTACTTAATATAATGTTTACATACCCTACATTATTTCTCATATGTATACGTATATACTGTATATATCATCTACTGCATCTTTATGTAATACATGTATCACTAGCCACTTTAAACTATGCCACTTTGTTTACATACTCATCTCATATGTATATACTGTACTCGATACCATCTACTGCATCTTGCCTATGCCGCTCTGTACCATCACTCATTCATATATCATTATGTACATATTCTTTATCCCTTTACACTTGTGTGTGTATAAGGTAGTAGTTTTGGAATTGTTAGGTTAGATTACTCATTGGTTATTACTGCATTGTCGGAACTAGAAGCACAAGCATTTCGCTACACTCGCATTAACATCTGCTAATCATGTGTATGTGACAAATAAAATTTGATTTGATTTGAACTGTGGGAATTGCTCGAGTCAACCAATTAGCAACTTTCAATGTAACATACCGAAACTAAAATGAACTATGCAGGACTTAGTATGCAAATCTAACTGTGCAAAATATTTTCATATAGGTAGAGCGCATTAGAGTAGGAATCTATTGCATTGAAAGGCATGACTCAGTACTCTCACCATAACCAATCAGAGCTGTCGTAGGCCTATATGCAAATAGCCATTTATGGATCTGTGCCGTTCACTTTGAAATACCTGTTTACAGCATGAGCGGCTGAGAATAGATGAACTTGTTTTGAGATTATATAGCCACCTATGCACATTTGTTCATATGCTTTGCTAGTTCTTGAGTTGATTGCTCAGTTATAGCTCATTTCTAGTCAACAATGGGGTAGTGGTTGCTTCCTTCAAGAGCACAAAAATGTGTACATTGCTAGCTTTCTTTGAAAAGTTAGTCAGGTAAAGAGCTTTTTTGAATGTCTTAAAAGGGGCAGTGATGTATTGAGACTGGCTACTTAACTTATTCAAGACAAAAGGCTACTAGTTTACTCCAATTAGGAGAGGGGTGGTAGGGTTAGGGGAAAATAATAAAGGAACCATCGTTTGTATGATTCTCTGTAATGGGAATAATAATGCAATTTATTTTGTAAAGTGGTTTCTTGCATGAAAACAAGAACATTCAGTCACCTACTGTACTTGTCTGAAGGACAAGTGGATAAACATGTTAATGTCAAGCCCTGCATTATCCTCATGGAGTCTAGGCCTATACTGAATACCATCCATTTGCTGCTACTGTAGACAATGACAGAACGGCTATTTCCATGTTAAAGTGTTATGGGATTCATTTGTCTCCATTGTTTTTGAAGGTAGGCCACTCTGGTAGGCCTACATTAGGATCAAATAGCCAAAGTAGCCTACTTGGTCACTTAAAACTAACTTAAAGCGGGTACAGCTTCAGTGTTCACACGTGCCAGAAGTTGCACTGAATTTTCACAACATTCAAGTTTGCGCTCAGCAGAGCTGAAATTTCCTGTCCTGAAAAGAAATTGAGGGAACATGGACTGTCATTCCACTAAGATATGCACTATACATGCGGACTGTGAGAGAAAAAGTGGTGTCAATAGCCACATCCCACAGGTGGTTATTTGAACCTGGAACAAAACAGGGGTTGTGTTTCTGAACCGCCCTGTCTGGAAGGGGCTCTGCTTTTGTTTCTCCTCATGAAATAATGTACAGATTCTCACACCGATGAGGTGTATACAGTATCAATGACATATCAAACCCTAGTGCTATATAATGGAATGGTTTAATTTTGAGGTATACCAGCATGGATTTTTACAATTCAGTCTATAAGGTTATTTTGATACAGTGCTAAATAAATGAAAAGTTGGATAACTTCACTGCCATTTGTGTCCTATTTTGGTTGGTTTGGTTGAGTATAAAACAAATCAGAACGGAGAAAACACATTTAAACCACTTTGAATAAAATTACATCCTAGGGTCATGCAGTACTCTTGAAACATATTTAGAACTTTAATTATTCAGAAAAATGAAATACTGTCAAAAGTAAAATATTGTAGACATTACATGACCAAAAGTATGTAGACACCTGCTCGTGTCAAACATCTCATTCCAAAATCATAGGCATCAATATGGAATTGGTCCCCCCTTTGCTGCTATAACAGCCTCCACTCTTCTGAGAAGGCTTTCCACTAGATGTTGGAACATTGCTGCGGTGACTTGCACCCATTCAGCCACAAGAGCATAAGTGAAGTCGGGCACTGATGTTGGCCCGATAAGGCCTGGCTCGCAGTCGGCATTCTATTTCAATATGTTCAATGGGGGTTGGGCTCTGTACAGGCCAGTCAAGTTCTTTCAAACCATTTCTGTATGGACTTCACTTTCACTTTTTGCATGGGGGCATTGTCATGTTGAAACAGGAAAGGGCTTTCTTGAGACTGTTGCCACAAAGTTGGAAGCAAAGAATCGTCTAGAATGTCATTGTATGCTGTAGCGTTAACATTTCCCTTCACTGCAACTAAGGGGCCTAGCCAGAAGCATGAAAAACAGCCCCAGACCATTATTCCTCCTCCAAAAAGACTAAAATGTTGGCACTATGCAGTCGGGCAGGTAGTGTTCTCCTGGCATCCTCCAAACCCCAATTCATCTGTCAGAATGCCAGATGGTGAAGAGTGATTCATCACTCCAGAGAACGCGTTTCCACTGCTCCAGAGTCCAATGGCGGCAAGCTTTACATTACTCTAGCTGATGCTTGGCATTGCACATGGTGATCTTAGGCTGCTTGGCCATGGAAACCCATTTCATGAAGCTCCCGACAAACAGTTCTTGTGCTGATGTTGGAAGTCGGTAGTGAATGTTGCAACCGAGGACAGACGATTTTTACACGCTACGCACTTCAGCACTCGGTGGTCCCGTTCTGTGAGCTTGTTTGGCTTACCACTACATGGCTGAGCCGTTGTTACTCCTAGATGCTTCTACTTCACAATAACAGTACTTACAGTTACGGGGGCAGCTCTAGCAGGGCAGAAATTTGACGAACTGACTTGTTGGTAAGGTGGCATCCTATGACGGTGCCACGTTAAATGTCACTGAGCTCTTCAGTAATACCACTACTGTCAATGTTGGGCTGTGGAGATTGCATGACTGTGTGCTCGATTTTATACAGCTGTCAGCAACAGGTGTTGGTGAAATAGCAGAATCCACTAACTTGAAGGGGTGTCCACAGATACACAAAAGTAATGTATTTTGGCCATATCACCCAGCACTATGGGATGGTGTATCACTCTGGAAACACCATGCCACAGCAGTACAGCCCAGACACAACGGTGGTCGTCCTGATCACTGATGACGATGAGACGGCCTAAATGGAGGAAGTCAAGATACCTGGCCGTGTGGTGCCAGAACAACCTCTCCCTCAAAAGTCAGACAAAGGAGACAAAGGAGATGATCGTGGACAACAGAAAACAGAGGGTCGAGCATGCCCCTAATAACATCGACGGGGCTGTAGTGTAGACGGTCGAGAGCTTCAAGTTCCCTGGTGTCCACATCATTAAGGATCTATCATGGTCCAAACACACAAACACAGTCATGACGTGGGCACAACATCTCTTCCCCCACAGGAGGCTGAAAAGACTTTGCATGGGCCCTTAAATCCTAAGAAAGTTCTACAGCTGCACCATTGAGAGCATCCCTGACTGGCTGCATCACCGCTTGGTATGGCAAATGCTCGGCATCCAACCGCAAGGTGCTACAGAGGGTAGTGTGTACGCCCCAGTATGTCACTGGGGCCAGGCTCCCTGCCATCCAGAACTTCTATACCAGGCGGTGTAAGATGAAGGCCCTAAAAATGGTTGAAGACTCCAGCCACCCAAGTCAGTCTGTTCTCTCTGCTACCGCACAGGAAGCGGTATCGGAGTGCCAAGTCTGGGACTAAGTCTCCTGAACAGCTTCTACCCCAAAGCCATAAGACTGCTGAAGAGGTTAATTGAATGGCTACCCGGGCTCTCTGCTTTTCACCCCGTACATAGTACTTCAATCAGTCACCCCAACTACCCCAGTACCGGTACTCCTTGTATATAGCCTCGCTATTGTTATTTTATTACGTTTCTTTTTATCCATTTGTTAATTTTCATACTTTTTAACTGCATTGTTGGGAAAGGGATAGTAAGTAAGCATTTCACAGTAAAGTCTACATTTGTTGTATTTGGCGCATGTGACAAATACAATTTGATTTGACAGTGGCCATGACACTGAATAAGACATTAAGTCCTGTGTTGCTGAGCGGGTATGTCCGGTCTGTGAGTCATGTTCTTATGGCACAGGGCCAGCAGATCCTCTGTGCTTTGCGCTTTGAAATGGCTTCTGTACTGTTACTGCTACAGGATCTGATGGCTATTGTTTTGCTCTTGTTTTTGCAAAAAGGAGTGAGTTAGTGTTGCGAGTCAATGCCTGGATATGAGAGGTTTCATTTAGTCACCTTGATATAGGGCTTAGCGATATAGCCAAAATATCAAAGCACAATATTTGTCTTATCTTTGATGGTATTTGATGTTTCTGAATATTAAAAGCACAAAATATATGTTTCATGAGTAGTGCATGACAACCAATTAATTCTATGTGGTTTAATTGGGATTTATCCATTCTGATTGTCCTAGTTTGGTTGAGTATAAAACAAAGTTGACAGTGAACTAGTCCAATTTTTAATTTATTTAGCACTGTATCAAAATACCTTTATAGACAGTATTGCAAAAAAAAAAAAAAAATGATTGTACCAGTATGTGGAGCTGTACCGGTAGGCAGATCAATACCACTGTACCTTAAAATACTAACACACATACATACATACAAAAGTATTTAGTCAGCCACCAATTGTGCAAGTTCTCCCACTTAAAAAGATGAGAGGCCTGTAATTTTCATCATAGGTACACTTCAATTATGACTAACAAAATGAGAAAAAAAACGACACATGGCCCATTCATTCTTTCCTTTACACAGATCAGTCGTCCTAGTCCCTTTGCAGAAAATCAGCCCCAAAGCATGATGTTTCCACCCCCATGCTTCACAGTAAGTATGGTGTTCTTTGGATGCAACTCAGCATTCTTTGTCCTCCAAACACGACGAGTTGAGTTTTTACCAAAAAGTTATATTTTGGTTTCATCTGACATTCTCCCAATCTTCTTCTGGATCATCCAAATGCTCTCTAGCAAACTTCAGACGGGCCTGGACATGTACTGGCTTAAGCAGGGGGACATGTCTGGCACTGCAGGATTTGAGTCCCTGGCAGGGTAGTGTGTTACTGATAGTAGGCTTTGTTACTTTGGTCCCATCTATCTATCTATCTCTATCTATCTATCTATATATATATATATTGCCCAGCCTTACCACCATACTCACAAGGTCTATACACAAAGGAAAGTAATGACTATGGATCTACTATATTGTCAGCCTTTCTTTTCAGTAAAAGTATAATTCTGGGCTGAGGCTGACCTTAATCTCTCATGGACAGACTTTGTAAACATAAATGAAGCATCTCACCAATGTTCCCTCAATTTTTTCCCTGGCACATTTCAGGTCTGCTGAGCGCAAACTTCAACGTTGTGAAAAATTCTGTGCAACTTCTGGCACGCATTTACTGTGAACACTGAACCCGCTTTAAGTTACAGTTTCAACAGTGGCGAAGAAGGTTGTTGTGGCTATTTGATCATAATGTAGGCCTACCAGAGTGGCCTTCCATCAAAAACAATGGAGAAAAAGGCATCCCATAACACAAACATGGAAATAGCTGTTCTGTCATTCAGTCTACAGTGGCAGCAAATGTGTGGTGTTCAATGTAGGCCTACATTCCATGAGACCTTTTATAAGGTCTCATGGAAGGCTTATCATTAACCTGTTTATCCACTTGTCCTTCAGACAAGGAGATGACTGAAAATGTGTTTGATAAAATAAAATAAAATTCATTATCATTATTAGAGAGAAACAGACATATTATGCTACCCTCTGCCTATTGGCTACTTAGCTTATTCAAGACAGTCTCAAAAATACAACACTGCCCTTTTAAGACATAAAAAAAGCTCTTTACGTGACTCGCTTTTCAAAGAGGTCTAGAAATGCACACATTTTGTGCTCTTCTAGGAAGCAACCACTCTCCCATTATTGACTAGAAATTAGCTATAACTGGGATAATACCTCACTAACTAGCAAAGAATATGAACAAACGTGCACAGGTGGCTACATGCAGCTCTCGCTTTGTTATCAAAACAAGCGCATCTACTGGCAACCACTCATGCTATAAACAGTCCAGTTTAAAGTGAATGGCACAGATCCATATATCAAATCAAACTGTATTGGTCACATACACATGGTTAGAAGATGTTATTTTGAACTGTGGCACACCTTGATTGGATGTAAAATTATGCAGCACATCTAAAATGTTCCTAATTTATTTAGTGGTACTGACCTCCATCTCATCTGATCCATAATGCAATCTATTTTCTGTGACAATTTTAATGTAAATTGATTACATAGGGTTTATTTGAAATATTTTCCTCGTTTTGATAGTTCCTTACTCATGATGGTCAATTTGTGTATACCCCTTTAAGAGTGTCATGCCAGAAAGAAGAAAATGTAGCTCAGGTAAAATCGGTTTGGGCAACAAAATGACAAGGCCATGCTTAGTTTGTTTGTTTGGCAGGCGCTGTGGAATAGCTACAGTTAGCCCAGAGCCATATATTAAGAAATAAATAACTCTGGCTAAACCTAAATCAGATTTGCCCGTGGTAATGGTTTTCACAGACAAAGTAAAATTATACAAATTAAACAACAGCCTGAGCGCACTGGATACAGATGTAGCCATGTTCCTTTGAACGTATTATCGGACCAGCACTAGGGCGCTCAAGTCAAAATGACCTGTGCATTCCGCAAAAGTCTGCAGCACACCTGAGAGTTCCTCAAGCCACATCCGTGAACAGCGGCACACCGGTTGGAAACTAACGTACTGTTACTTTACTCAAATTAAACTCAACTGTACGGTACTCTCGCTACTGTAGTGCACTTTACTGAATTCAATTAATTTAACTGGACTGTGCTGTCCAAACTTGTGAAACAGGCTTTTCAACATCCGGAAAATAAGTCTTCTAGGTGTTTTTTCAACGTAATTTAGCGTACTGGGTACATTGTTACACTGTGGGGATGGTTGTCAGATTGTGACACCGCCATGCCAATTAGATGTTCGTTACCACATGGCTTGATCTACCACATTTTTATCTTGAAATTACTATATTAGCCAGCCCTGGATTTTGAGTAAACACTGTGACAACCAACCCCGGTTTCCCCTACAGGGAAATCGTGGATTTGAATTTGTAGCCTTAATGAGATTGTTTTAGAAACAGACCAAAATCAATATCGATATGTTTACTGTAATGTCCAGTAAACCCTATGGAAACGCAAAGGACCAGTTATCTTTTCCATCTTCTTGCCAGGAAATAACAACCCCCTTTGTCCTACATGGCAGGTAGGCTGTGAATCAGGCATTTACGCGGACTAGTGAAATTAGTAACAGCTACATTCGTATCGGCTATTTGTCTTACCTTTTTATTGTTTTCTGGTTATCGCACTAGACGACCTGCCAAGATGTGTGTGTGGTTGCGGCATCCTCACTGAACACACAGCAGACTAAATGATCATAGTCACGTGACGGCGGCAATAAATGATCACGTGAATGGATACAGTCGCTGTCAAATACAGTGTACTAGAACACTTGTCTATTTATTTTCTTCAAAAATAAGTTTTCAAATATACATATATATATATATATATATATATATATACACACACACGCAGACTTTGTGTTCACGGTGTATTTGTTTGATTTACAACTGCACTGGACCAAGAAACAAAAATGAAGAAAAACAAATGACCTATAATGAATTATTCAGATTTCAAATGAAACTCATTTGGTTGGAGGGAAGTGAACTGATTCTCATTTACTGTGTAATTTATCTCACCGGTGGTAATTTGCAGGTGCCGGCAGGGTGAAAATAGCCATTCAACCAGTTTTGAAATGAGAAAACACCCACTGGGCACAGATGAGTCGTATATTCTACATTGTTTCAACGTAATTTCATTGAAATTGTGTGGAAACATTATTGATACAACAAGTGCGTGTGTGCCCAGTGGGCAATATATTTGAGCGCAACAGTAATAGGCAACAATTCTACAAGTAGACCTACTTTACACCACTGGGTGGAAATTACAGCCTCTTTTAAACATCTTTCTTTGTTTCTGAGTGCATGAACTCCAAAACCAACAAGAAAAGACCTGCTTGAGTGTCAAGGAGGAGTCTTGATCTAATGTTGTTAGAGATTAATTTGCTTTATTATTCAACTCCAAATATTCAGATCATTAGGCTATTCACATACAGACAGTGCTTTGAGGAAATTACTGTCTTCTGCATGATGTTGAACAGACCAACAACAACACAAATATGTACACTATGGCCAAAACTTCACTGGGCCTCTCATTTGACAAGACCCCTTTTTTACCCTTTTAGTACATAAACGTCTTTAGACTGTACTTACAATGTGTGACAATTGGTACTGTGTGAAGACCAGACATGCAATTAGACATGTACTGACTGTTAAAAGGCGTGTTGCGCGAGAAGGGCAACAAAATCAAAAGGTACCCTGAGGGGAATGTGACAATGACCTACAGATTAAAGGATTGAACAGATATACAAACACAAACAACCTGCAAAAAAGGCATAAAATGAGACTTAAGTTCAGTTATTTTATCTGATAAACCAACAGATAATAATCTTGTTACAAGATACCAAGTCAGACACTGCTGAACAGGACAATCCAAACTATGTTGAACATATAGTTTTGTACAATATGTACTTTACAAACAGCCTGTCAAAAGACGAGCTACATTGTGGCACCACATAATAACCCACAGAGCAGAGAGAGGGCCAAAAGTCATGACACAACATAGAAAACGTAGCATCTAATATTGAACAAACTGTTTTCTGTGTGCTAAGCTCAGTAGTTATCACTCATTAATCGCTAGTGATGGGTCATAAACATGATCAAAGCAGATGAATCATCCACACAGCTATTCACTCTCATTGGTTTCTCTCCAACACTATTGTTTCTACCATTTGACTGTCACAGAATCTTCCTCTAATCAAACATTTATTTAACATCAACTTCAGAGGTAGCACCACTCTGATTGAAAACTCAAGAGTTATCAAAGGCATGGACAGGCGTGTCCCCAACATGGATCTCTATGGATATAGATGAGTCATTGCAGCTCTTCTGATGAAATTAGGAATCTCAGGTTCTCCAATGTATATTCACTCTGACTGACCGTGGTCTGTATTAGACTTGAGTGAGTATAGATTAGATTTGGTTAGGGTTCCTCAGCTCTTCACTCCAAGGCTCCAGTCTCAATTGACATTTGAGTCTCAATTGACATTTGATACATTTGGTTAGGGGCCTTTCACTACACAACCACCATTCTAATAACCATCCATCCACCTTCAGTGAGACATCTGTGAAGGGCCACGATTGGTGGCAATGGACATCATACCAAGGGTGGTAGCTACCAGGGAAGCTGCGTGTTCCCCTAAACAGGTACAGGTGTCCAGTAGGGAACGTGTGCGAGCGGTCAGTGTCAGAGAGGCAGAGATGACCTCATAGGCCTCCAGGGGAAGGGCCCGCCGTGAGATGAGCACATCCAGTAGGTTGTTGAGTCGTCCCTCCGTCATGCCTCGAATGATGCCCTCACGCCTCTCGCGCAGGATACGACAACAGCTCACCGCCATCGGAGTCGGAGACACACACCGTGCAGCTGCTGACAAGAAGGGAGGGTGAAGTTTCAGGGATGATACAAACACTAGGATATCACATCTCTCACACACACACTTATAAAACACAAATCATGTAGAGGGGACCTTGAGAAATATCAGTAGCTATCTGATATGAAAGACAGTAATACGTACAGGAGATTATTTCACTGAAGATTGAAATGTATAGCCCTACTAGACAAGTTACCCTCTTATTCAACACATTAATCACCATCAAAATGTCTAGTAGCCATGTATTGCTTTAAAAAATATATATATTTGGACTCCGAGCATTTACTGGGACAACAGACAACTTATAGAGAGAAACAAAGATCCTCAAGGGAGGAAACGCATTGGATAAAGATAAGACTGTGAAAGGATGGCCATCCAGGAAACCAGCAATCCCCAAAACTGCTTACTGTGCACATGCAAACACACAGAGGGAGGCACTGTTTGTAACGTCTACTCATTTTCATATGGCTTTACTTTGTCTTCACCTTTTTCAGCAACATTTAAGAAACATGCGAGAAAAAGATAAGTATATTCTAGATAGCTACAGTCTGGGACTGTACATAAGTTTGCAGACAAAACAGGGTAATAGGTGGGAGGTCTAAGCTTAAACACATTTCCTACCATGGGAGCTGGCAGTGGGCTGGTTGAGAGGGCTCTGTCTGAGGGCTTTTGAGGGGCTGGAGGAGAGTGGGGGTGGTGGGCTCTGTCTCTGGGCGACACCTCCTGTCCCTCTGGGATGCTCAGGACCCAGGCCACTGCTGGGACTGGTGGAAGACACCACACAGCCAGTCACACAGTCTGGGGAGAGACACGTTGCTGTTAGACTGTCCGCGATAAGGTATAAATGAATCATTATTTAATAAAGAAGATAAATAAGAGGATGGTTTCACTGACAACAAACTGAGCACATTCACAAACTGCTCTCATTATCGATCAGTTTTAAGTTCTTACCCTGACAGTGCCTCCTCTGGGATGCTTCCCCTGTATATATGGCTGTAGGGGGACTAGGGAGTGTTTCACTAGGGCAGGAAGTCTGTGGAAAGGACAGTGTCTTGTTGCCCATACATTTAGTGTCTCCGGGACCAGCGCAGGCCTAGTATGAGATATGTAAATATTGTTTTCAACGTAATAGACATCACAAGCATTAAGTACAATCAGAATATCAGAAAAATGTGAACCAATCTCACCTCTAGGTTGTTTATCTCAATGGGAACATCCTTCACAGGATGGATTTTAGAGTCATGTAGCGCCCTCTCCTGGTAAAGGGACAGAAATCACATACACATGTTCGCTGATGATTAGTGACAGGTCTATTTACTGTTTTCAGTAGTAACTGTTGACAGATTAAAAGCACATGAAACATATCCTGATTCCCTCAGTCAAAAATAAAACCTGATAGCAGATCAGGGTTGTGGACATGGAGAAAATCGGACTTCGGAGTGTAATAGAACTTATTAAATGAGGATGATCTGTACCTTGCTTTCCCTCACACTGAGGGTAGCCCTTGTCATTGCATCAGGATCAAAGGTTGCTATGGCGCTCCTCAATTCCAGTGCACAGTCTGTGGACAGAGAGCAAGAGAAAGAAGAGGACATGAGAAAGATGTCCTGCCAAGTAAACATCACATTGGCCATAAGGCACCAAAAGTTCACATTTTTTTAACACCCACATGACAGTCATAGGCAATGAAATACATGGATAGGGACTAACATCAGAAAATAAACAGGTACACACAATTTAGATGAGAAGATTCAAAGAGTCTCATTGACTAAGTGGCAGAAGTAGGGTATGGGATTGTATCTCTCAGTCTCGGCATATGGAACAGAGAGGAAGTGGGTGCTGCAAGTGGATCTGCCTGTCACCTGTCCTTAACAGGCAGGTAAGTAACCAGTCAAGGACGGGGGTCTTGTAGGGAGAGATCAAGGTCCAGGCACAGCTGCTCTCGTCACCATTGTATATCTATACTCTGATTCACCCTCACAAACAGACTTACCCTCTGCTGTTGGACGGCTGTGTGGGTTAGTGCTCCAGCAGCTGGTCATCAGCTGAGAGAGGGTATGGCAGTGGGGTACATTCTTGGGTAGCAGCTCACCCTCCAGGCCTGAACCAACCCCATCCTCACCTGAAAGCAGCTGGAGCAAATCTGCTTGGGTATAGACAATGACATGATGTGTTACAAATTCTAAACGTAATACAATATTGAGACTGTATGATACACGGCCAGGTATAGCCTAGTCTCCGCTGATAGAAACAAGAGCTGTTCTTTGAACAGACGGAAATAAATAGAGACACACCTCCACACGGTTGTCTTCTGTTCAAAGTCTCCCACAGCAGCACACCAAAGCTAAAGAGAGAATATGTTAATTGGGTAGCTGCATGTTCATTAGTAAAGGCATCTGTAGAAGTGGTAAACCCCTCCTTCCTCACCTGGTAAACTGAATTGGTGAATATGACTGTTTGAAGTGGCAGGATCGTGAAAGGTGACCTCACCTGTACATGTCTGCCTCCACAGAGGGTGTGGTCCCTGTCAGGGCCTCAGGAGACAGGTACACCAAGTCCCTGAAGCAGGGCCCTTCTCCAGCAGAGAGAGAGGAACCAACCCTCCACTCCCTGGGCAGGCCCCAGTCACTCAACTGGAAGTAGGAACATGAAGACCCACACACATGAACATAAACATCCACGCACAAACCGACAAAAACACCTGCTCTAACACAGACTCAAACCCACACATGTACACTGTAAAGCTTATACCTGTAACTGTTCACAATACACCATATCCCATGGATCATATACTATCAATCAAATGGAGTTCTTTCTCACATTAGTTTCACTACTCAGAGAGAAGGTTTTTGTTTCTGTCGTGCAGGACTGGGTCAGTTATCAGTCACTGTTCTCTACCTTGGCCCGGTACTGCTGGTCCAGGAGAACATTGGTGGGTTTCAGGGCCTGGTGGGGGAGTGGTATGCAGTGGAGGTGGCACAACCCCTCTGCCACATCTAATAGGATGCCAAGCATGAAACTCATGGGTAGACCTGGATACAGCTGGGTCTGGCAGGGACAACAAGAGTTACAATCATTCAACAGATTCAGCATGAACTCGATTCACTTCAGTAAAATGGATCATAAATAAATGGGAACTGAGAATGACTTGTGGGGGGGAAGCACATGACAACACAAAGTTGAAATTGTGAACTGAAAATGCTAAAGAATTCAACATGGTCACAACACAACTTACTGTATGTAAACACAGTTTAACCACAGACAGTCTAAGTCATGTGCAGTGGAATGAAGTCACACGTCTACTGTCTGAAGTTATGTTCCAGCCAGGGCACTTTCTCCTGAACCAGGAAAAGCTCTTTGTGTAAATAAGGCAGTGATAGTGCTGATGACAGAGAGATCTATTTTTGCAGCAGCCAGGGGCTTTCCAGACACAGTATGTGGGTGAAAGGACAGCACTGTTCTCCATGAAGACACAGGAATTGTAAATAAAGCAATCAAAAGAAGGGCTTTATTTGATTCACTTTATATGTGTCTATCGAAGCTCTGACCAGCAGTTTGTTGATATACACTGAGTGTACACAACTTTAAGAACACCTGCTCTTTCTATGACATAGACTGATCAGGTGAATCCAGGTGAAAGCTATGATCCCTTATTGATGTCAATTGTTAAATCCACTTCAATCAGTGTAGATGAAGGGGAGAAGACAGGTGAAAGAAGGATTTTTAAGCCTTTAGACAATTAAGACATGGATTGTGTATGTTTGCCATTCAGAGGGTGAATGGCCAAGACAAAATATTTAAGTGCCTTTGAACGGGGTTTGGTAGTAGGTGCCAGGCGAACCGGTTTGCCAAGAACTGTGACGCTGCTGGGTTTTTCCTGCTCAACAGTTTCCCGTGTTTATCAAGAATGGTCCACCACCCAAAAGGACATCCAGCCAACTTGACACAACTGTGGGAAGCATTGAAGTCAACATTGGCCAGCATTCCCTGTGTAACGTTTCCAGACACCTTGTAGAGTCCATGCCCTGACAAATTGAGGCTGTTCTGTAGGCCGCAACCAAGGGAAATATATTATATTATATATATTATATATTCATATATTATACTGACCTGGTATAGTAGAGAGTGTAGAGAGCCCTCGGGCATCCAGTCATACAGCAGGCCCATCAGACACCAGGCCTTGTACACACCCAGAGGAACCAAAACCCTCTCTGAATGGACTTTTCTGACCACAGCCACGTCTCCCATCCACTCAGTCCACTCACTGTTTAGAATATACACACACATATGCAGTAAACACATATAAAAACACACAAACCCTGAAAACGCACACGCATCAGAGAGAGAGGCCGCTCTAGCCTGTCTTCTCTGGAGAGCCAGGTCTGCCTATGTGCCTACTGCCCACAAAATGAAGTGGAAACTGAGATGCACTTCCTAACCTGTTGCCAAATGTATGACCATATTAGAGAGACATATTTCCCTCAGATTACACAGGCCCACAAAGATTTTGAAAACAAATCACATTTTGATAAACTCCCATATCTATTATGTTTAATACCACAGTGTGCCATCACAGCAGCAATATTTGTAACCTGATGCCACAAGAGAGCAACCAGTGAAGCATAAGCACATGGCTAGTAATAACACTTTTAAAATAAATGTCTATTATTTAGAAACATTTGTGAGTGTAATGTTTACTGTTCATTTCTGATTGTTTATTTCACTTTTGTTTATGATCTATTCCACTTACTTTGGCAATGTAAACATGTTTCCCATCCCAATAAAGCCATTTGACTTGAGAGAGAGAGAGAAGAGAGAGAGAGAGAGAGAGAGAGAGGAGAGGAGAGAGAGAGGAGAGAGAGGAGAGGAGAGGAGAGGAGAGGAGAGGAGAGGGAGAGGAGAGGAGAGAGAGAGAGAGAGAGAGAGAGAGAGAGAGAGAGAGACTTTGTCATTGCATTTGAGTTATACCAATTTTACCTTCGACTTGCAGTGCGAGACGACAGGAGCTTGATTGACACCTGTAGCTCTGTTCTCCGGTAAGTACCCCGAAGACACCCGCCTGCGCTGGTTCCGCACAAGATCACATTTAGCACGTCCTCTTCACGAACAGTTTCCACCGCCATCTGATAGGAACAGAAACCAGTCGACTCAATAATAATACAACTTAGTTTTATTTTATCTTGCTTGTTGCCCTGCCATGGGACTAATGTATTTGTCTTTCACTGCACTGACAAATTGAACAGCGACCAGCCGCGTGTGCTATAATGACAGTGTGTTTACATCTACACGATTGGCTGCTTTGTTCACGGAAATCCCCTGGCGAGCTACATAGGAAATACAAAATGAGGGATGAAGTCTTTCTTCTTCTTTTACTGTCGATGGTGTAACCACGGATAAAGGCGGCGGCATAACTTCAATTTGAGAGAGAGTAAGAGGGGGAATACAATACATCACACCAGATAGATCTACAGCTAACAGCTAGGCTATAAATAGGCTTGAACAACTCCTGATTCAACTACCCACTGGGCAAAAACTGGGTGAATCAACGTTGTTTCTACGTGATTTCAACCCCTCAAAATCTACATGGCAATGTTTAATCAACGTGGAAAACTAATTGGATTTCCAAAAAGTTATCAATATAAGGGCATTTCGTCATTTTTCACCCAACTTTTAACCTAAATGCAATGACATAGTGAATATTTCTGTTGATTTCACTCTGAATTCATGTTAGTTGACAACTCAACTAAATGTAAATCAAAACTGACCTCTGTCCCTAGTGGGTACTGAATCCTGAACAACTCATTCCGCTGATAATGTATGAAGTAAACTGGGAATTTCCCAACTCTGACCCCTAACAGCACTCAACAGGAGGCATGAGGAAATCCTTTTCAGTCCTTTCACTTTTACATATGTCAGTCAAGAATTAAGTAGTTTTGGGAACAAAGTATCCTTAAGGCAATTATTCCATGGTAACTGAATTACGCTGAGATGTCACTTTAAAATGTACACCAAACAAAACCCATTGATTTCAAAGTTTATGTTACGGATACAGGTATCCTGTGTGTGTGTATGTATCCTGTGTTCTTTTCTCTCCTTCTCCCCTTACAGGTGAAAATCATCACTCCCCAATCAGTCACCCATCAATCAGAAGACACACCTCCTCCTGTTTCCTACCCAATCACAGTTCCTTTCCCTTGGTTTAAAAACCCTGTCAGTTGTTTGCTCTGGAGCTCAATCTCTCTGTAAATGCCATATGTCTGTAGATCACGCTGGGTCACCCTCTACTACTATGTCTCTATCGCTCTTTATGTATTGAGCTATCTTTTGTTTGAGGACCTCCATATCACTTTGTCCTCACATGTGAATAATTGTTTTTGATTATGGTGTTTGTTTGTTTGCTGGTGGGAAAAGGGGGAACCAAGACAAGTCGCCCATGGGCATACACTACCCGTAGGTAAACTTTGTTAAAAACACTAGTTAGAACTGGGCGGACCACCCACTGTATTTTTGGTTAGTTAGCTGTTGTTGAAATAGGCTAGTCTAGTTTAGACCCCCCCCCCCATTACCGTGTGTTTTCTAATAAACCATGTGTTTGACGGTAATTTAGGGATCTGTGGTTATTTCGTTCTCACTTCTCCTGTTTCACTATTATAATTTGCATGAGTTATGTTACGGGTCTCGTTACCATCTCTCCTAGGCTGTCGGGCCAGAAGGGATTCGTAACAGTTTAACAAACCATAGAACTCTAAAGATACAAATTTGCTGAAAGGAATTGGAAAATATATAAGTTTCAGGGGACAGAAATGTTGACAGCATCGCCATACCGGTTGCAAAATAAATGCAAAGAGATTTTTGATGTACCGATTCCATGACACATGGTTTATGTATGCAAAAAATGTATATGTAAAATGTACAGTACCGGTCAAAAGTTTGGACACCTACTCATTCAAGTTATTTTATTTGTAGAATAATAGTGAAGACATAAACTATGAAATAACACGTATGGAATCGTGTAGTAACCAAAAAAGTGTTAAACAAATCAAAATATATGAGATTCTTCAAAGTAGCCACCCTTTGCCTTGACAGCTTTGCACAATCTTGCCAATCTCTCAACCAGCTTCATGAGGTGACCTAGAATGCATTTGAATTAACTTCTTGGCGACAGGGGGGCAGTATTGAGTAGCTTGGATGAATAAGGTGCCCAGAGTAAACTGCCTGCTACTCTGTCCCAGATGCTAATATATGCATATATTATTAGTAGTATTGGATAGAAAATACTCTGAAGTTTCTAAAACTGTTTGAATGATGTCTGAGTATAACAGAACTCATATGGCAGGTGAAAACCTAAGAAATCCAACCAGGAAGTGGGAAATGTATGTCAAATTTTGTATGGTTTTTAACTCTGCCCCTATTGTAGATACAGTGGGATATTGGTTGTTGCACTTCCTAAGGCTTCCACTGATGTCAAAGGTCTTTAGAACTTTGTTTGAGGATTCCACTGTGAAGTGGGACCGAATGAGAGAGGAATGAGCCAGGTAGGTGTCTGGCAGATTGCCACAGGCTCTGAGGCGCAGTCACAAGAGAGTTAGCTCTCGTTCCATTGCTTTTCTACAGACATGGGAATTCTCCGGTTGGGACATTATTGAAGATTTATGATGAAAACATCCTAAAGATTGATTCTATACTTAGTTTGACAAGGTTCTACGGGCTGTAGCGGAACTTTTTGTCCGACGTTCGGCTGGACCTGAACGCGCTTTTGTATTTGTTTACCAAACTCCCTAACAAAAGAAGCTATTTGGACATAAATGATGGACATTATCCTGGGAGTGCATTCTGATGAAGATCATCAAAGGTAAGTGAATATTTATAATGCTATTTCTGACCCAATGTCGACCACCCAACATGGCGGATATCTTTTTGGCTGCTTTGTTGTCTGAACGCTGTACTCAGATTATTGCATGGTTCACACAGCCGTTGCATTAAGGAGAAGTGTATCTCTAATTTCATATATAACAGTTGTATTTTCATCAACATTTACAATGAGTATACCTGTAAATAGATATGGCTCTCTGCACAATCTCCGCATGTTTTAGAACTACTGAACCTAACGCGCCAATGTAAAGTTTTTTTAAATATAAATATGCACTTTATTGAACAAAACACACATGTATAACATGTGCAACATGAAGTCCTAGGAGTGTCATCTGAAAGGTTAGTGATTAATTTTTACCTCTATCTGTGCTTTTTGTGACTCCTCTCTTTGGCTGGAAAAATGGCTGTGTTTTTCTGTGAGTTGGTGGTGACCTAACATAATTGTTTGTGGTGCTTTCGCTGTAAAGCATTTTTGAAATCAGACACTGTGGCTGGATTAACGAGAATGTTATCTTTAAAATGGTGTAAAATAATTGTATGCTTGAGGAATTTTAATTGAGATTTCTGTTTTGAATTTGGTGCCCTGCACTTTCACTGGCTGTTGGCGAGGTGGGACTACATATCCCAGAGGTTTTAACAGGTGTGCCTTGTTAAAAGTTCATTTGAGGATTTTCTTTCCTTAATGCATTTGAGCCAATCAGTTGTGTTGTGACAAGGTAGGGGTGGTATACAGAAGATAGCCCTATTTGGTAAAAGACCAAGTCCATATTATGGCAATAACAGCTAAAATAAGCAAAGAGAAATGACATGCCATCAATACATTAAGACATGGTCAGTCAATCCGGAACGTTGAAAGTTTCTTCAAGTGCAGTTGCAAAAACCATCAAGCGCTATGATGAAACTGGCTCTCATGAGGACCGCCACAGGAAAGGGAAGACCCAGAGTTACATCTGCTGCAGAGGATAAGTTCATTAGATTTACCAGCCTCAGGAATTGGCAATTAACCACCTCACAGAGTTCAAGTAAATGTGAATCAGGCTTTTATGGTCAAATTGCTGCATAGAAACTACCAAATGACACCAATAAGAACTTGTTTGGGCCAAGAAACACAAGCAATGGACATTAGAAATCTGTCCTTTGGTCTAATGATTTTTGGTTCCAACCGCCATGTCTTTGTGAGATGCAGAGTAGGTGAACAGATCTCCGCATGTGTGTTTTCCACTGTGAAGCATGGAAGAAGTGGTATGATGGTGCTGTGGTGCTTTGCTGTCTGATTTATTTAGAATTCAAGGGACACTAAACCGGCATGGCTACCACAGCATTCTGCAACAATAAGCCATCCCATCTGGTTTGCACTTAGTCCCACTATCATTTGTTTTTATACAGAACCATAACCCAACACACGTCCAGGCTGTGTAAGAGCTATTTGACTAAGAAGGAAAGTGATGGAGTGCTGCATCAGATGACCTGGCCTCCACAATCAAAATATATTTTGATTTAACACTTTTCTGGTTACTACATGATTCAAATCAAATCAAAATCAAATCAAATTTTATTTGTCACATACACATGGTTAGCAGATGTTAATGCGAGTGTAGCGAAATGCTTGTGCTTCTAGTTCCGACAATGCAGTAATAACGAGCAAGTAATCTAACTAACAATTCCAAAAAAACTACTGTCTTATACACAGTGTAAGGGGATAAGGAATATGTACATAAGGATATATGAATGAGTGATGGTACAGAGCAGCATAGGCAAGATACAGTAGATGATATTGAGTACAGTATATACATGAGATAAGTATGTAAACCAAGTGGCATAGTTAAAGTGGCTAGTGATACATGTATTACATAAGGATGCAGTCGATGATATAGAGTACAGTATCGACGTATGCATATGAGATGAACAATGTAGGGTAAGTAACATTATATAAGGTAGCATTGTTTAAAGTGGCTAGTGATATATTTACATCATTTCCCATCAATTCCCATGATTAAAGTGGCTGGAGTAGAGTCAGTGTCATTGACAGTGTGTTGGCAGTAGCCACTCAATGTTAGTGGTGGCTGTTTAACAGTCTGATGGCCTTGAGATAGAAGCTGTTTTTCAGTCTCTCGGTCCCAGCTTTGATGCACCTGTACTGACCTCGCCTTCTGGATGACAGCGGGGTGAACAGGCAGTGGCTCGGGTGGTTGATGTCCTTGATGATCTTTATGGCCTTCCTGTAGCATCGGGTGGTGTAGGTGTCCTGGAGGGCAGGTAGTTCGCCCCCGGTGATGCGTATGTGTTATTTAATAGTTTTGATGTCTTCACAATTATTCTACAATGAATGAAATAGTAAAAATAAAGAGAAACCCTTGAATGAGAAGGTGTCCAAACTTTTGACTGGTACTGTATATGTAGCAGAAAAGCTGTAAAAAAAACAAAAAACAAACAAGGTGGATGGGTTAATAAAAACAATACGAAATAAAGGACTACTTTTTCCACTGAACATTTTACAAAAACACATTTACAGGAAACCTGTGCAGATACAACGTTTGGCAACAGAATAAAACTAATTCTGTTACCAAACTTCATTTGGACAGTTTTTCCGGTCAATGTTTGTTTTACTGAGTAACTTGTTCAAAGTAGTCAGTGCATAGAGTTGTATGGTTTGTTAACATTTTAAATAAATGGTTTTTGTTTGGCCTACATTTAAGTGACAAAATGGAGTCAGTGTAATTCTGTTCCCATGGAATTGTTTTAGTTCACCTTTTATTTAACCAGGTAGACCAGTTGAGAACAAGTTCTCATTTACAACTGCGACCTGGCCAAGAAAGCAAAGCAGTGTGAGAAAAACAACAAACATACAGTCAATAACAATAGAAAAATCGATGTACTGTACAGTGTGCAAATGTAAGATTAGGGAGTCAATAAATAGGCCATATAGGTGAAATAAATACAATTTAGCATTAACACTGGAGTGATAGATGTGCAAGTAGAGATACTGGGGTGCAACAACAACAAAAAAGAACAATATGTGGATGAGGTAGTTGGGTGTGCTATTTACAGATGGTCTGTGTACAGTGATCAGTAAGCTGCTCTGACAGCTGATGCTTAAAGGTAGTGAGGAAGTTATAAGACTCCAGCTTCAGTGATTTTTGCAATTTGTTCCAGTCATTGGCAGCAGAGAACTGGAAGGAAAGGCATCCAAAGGAGGTGTTGGCTTTGGGGATGACCAGTGAAATACACCTGCTGGAACACGTGCTACGGGTGGGTGTTGCTATGGTGAGAAGGCGGTGCTTTACCTAGCAAAGACTTAGATGACCTGGAGCCAGTGGGTTTGGCGACGAATGAGTAGCGAGGGCCAGCCAACAAGAGCATATAGGTCGCAGTGGTGGGTAGTATATGGGGCTTTGGTGACAAAACGGATGGCACTGTGATAGACTACATCCAATTTGCCTAGTAGAGTGTTGGAGGCTATTTTGTAAATTACATCGCCTGAAGTCGAGGATCAGTAGGATAGTCAGTTTTACGAGGGTGTGTTTGGCAGCATGAGAGGAGGCTTTGTTGCGAAATAGGAAGCCGATTCTAGATTTAATTTTGTATTGGAGATGCTTAATGTGAGTCTGGAAGGAGAGTTTACAGTCTAGCCAGACACCTAGGTATTTGTAGTTGTCCACATATTCTAAGTCAGAACCATCCAGAGTAGTGATGCTAGTCGGGCGGGCAGCTATCGGTTGAAGAGCATGCATTTAGTTTTACTAGCATTTAAAAGCAGTTGGAGGCCACGGAAGGAGTGTTGTATGGCATTGAAGCTTGTTTGGAGGTTTGTTAATACAGTGTCTAAAGAAGGGTCAGATGTATACAGAATGAAGTCTTCTGTGTAGAGGTTGATCAGAGAATCACCAGCAGCAAGAGCGACTTAATTGATATATAGAGAAGAGTCAGCCCAAAAATTGAACCCTGTGGCACCCCAATAGAGACTGGCAGAGGTCCGGACAACAGGCCCTCCGATTTGACACACTGAACTCTATCTGAGAAGTAGTTGGTGAACCAGATGAGGCAGTCATTTGAGAAACCAAGGCTATCGAGTCTGCCGAAAAGAATGCGGTGATTGACAGTCGAAAGCCTTGGGCAGGTCGTTGAAGACTGCTGCGCAGTACTGTCTTATCGATGGCGGTTATGATATCGTTTAGGACCTTGAGCGTGGCTGAGGTGCACCCATGGCCAGCTCGAAAACCAGATTGCATAGTGGAGAAGGTATGGTGGGTTTCGAAATGGTCGGTGATCTGTTTAACTTGGCTTTCGAAGAATTTAAGGCAGGGCAGGATGCATATAGGTCTATAGCAGTTTGGGTCTAGAGTAGTTTGGGTCTAGAGTGTCTCCCCTTTGAAGAGGGGGATGACCGCGGCAGCTTTCCAATCTTCGGGGATCTCAGACGCTAAGAAAGAGGTTGAACAGGCTAGTAATAGGGGTTGCAACAATTTCAGCGGATCATTTTAGAAAGGGGATCCAGATTGTCTAGCCCAGATTTGTAGGGATCCAGATTTTACAGCTCTTTCAGAACATCAGCTGTCCTAGTCTCAGTGCAGTGAGCAGCTGGGAGGAGGTGCCCTTATTCTCCATGGACTTCAGTGTTCCAAAACTTTTTGGAATTAGTGCTACAGGATGCAAATTTCTGTTTGAAAAAGCTAGCCCTAGCTTTCCTAACTGACTGTGTATATTGGTTCCTGACTTCCCTGAAAAGTTGCATATCACGGGGGCTATTCGATGCTAATGCAGTACGCCACAGGATGTTTTTGTGCTGGTCAAGGGCAGTCAAGTCTGGGGTGAGCCAAGGGCCAAATCTGTTTTTAGTTCTACATTTTTTTGAATGGGGCATGCTTATTTAAGATGGTGAGGAAAGCACTTAATTTTTTTTATTTTTTGCCCCTAAATGAAAAGCTGATGGGACACTGTTTCAAGGTCAAGGGAGAGATTGGTATAGGTTAAGCCTACTAGACACAGGAGGCAAGATGTTTTCCAATAAGTGCAGTATTGATTGAATAAATGTGCCTAGAGTAATCATTGACTGCATTGGCATTCATGTGCTCAATACCAACATTTTTAAAAAAAGTTGACATAATATAAACCTAACATAGGCCTACTTTCCCCCTCCTTCCAAGCAGGAGGGCTGCAACCAACTGCCTTCTATACCATCTGTGTCAGGAAGCCTGTGCTAGTGGAATATACCATCTATCCTTATATAAACAGGGGGCTTCGGGAGAAGTAGTCCAATAGTCTACCCACTTTTCTCTTATACACTGTTCAGACAGAATTGACGCAAAACATTTTTTGGGGCCAATGTTTATATGAGCACCTTTCAAACAGTTCCATTTTTACCACATTCTTGCCAGCATAAGACTTTTATGCATCCTGTACGCATGCCGGCACCTATTGGTTATCAATGGGAGTATATACTGATGTGGGTGGGAGTCTATTTTAATAAATCTATTGAATATACACCATCACAAAGCAATCCATTATGAATTATTTTAGGTAGGTTCTAAGAAACATAAGACTAAGAAAAATAGAATAGCATATTTTGAGTTTAATGATGTTACTGGTCTGTGCAGCTTATTGGCTGCATGGCTGTGCCATGCAAATTCAAATCAATAGTTCATTATTTTGTTCATTAAACAGACACACATGCCGCTGCACTGATCAGTCAACACACATATTTTAAAGTAAGAAAATAATGGAATATAACAATCAACTTAAGTGTCACGGGAACAGAACCGCTGTCATAACAAAAGTGTGACATTTTTTGTTTGTAGGTCCCTGTAACTTAGAATCTGCTCCTTCCAATCATGTTAAGAAATCTGACCTGAATGAATTTCACACAGGCTCATCTGAAAAGGAGAGGTTGTGTGTAGCTGAAGAAGCTCATTCATATTAACCCATCATTTGTTGGGCCTAATAGGCTACTGCAGTAAATCGGTCTTCATCACCCGCTTTATTTCCTTTCAAACGCCCCACCAGTTATTTTGGCTGAAGACAGATTTGTAGTTTAAGTGAGAATGTATTTAAATAGAGAGATAAAATGCCTTAAAAATATCTTCTGTTAAGCTTTGTGATTTAACAGGGAAACGTTTGATGTCAGACAACTATAGAATGATCATGATTTAATGTGTGCCGAAAAGTTCCTGCCAGCCAGAATTGACTAGTGTGTGCCACAAAGTATTTGACTCTAGCCACAAAATTAAGGAAATTAGAAAATATTTGGTGGGGAGTTTGAAAGACATAAAGCGGACAATGGTGTGATAACATTGACTGGTGATGATCAATTTACTGCAGTAGCCTATTAGGCCCAATAATTAGCCAACAAATGATAGGATAATATGAATGAGCTTCAGCTACACAGCCTGACGATTCACCACGCATGCCATGTTATCTACTGTGATTGGTCAACAATGTAGAGCAGAAGCCAAAGGGCTGTGTTGGAGAGGATCAAAACAGCACGGTATCATGGGTAAATTGTGACCGACTTACAAAAAAATAATGAGTTGTTATTTATGATGCAAGGTAATTTGTTAATCCGTCAGTCGGCAGTCACTTTGATGCTCTCGAACACGGTCATTTTCCTGGGAATGAATATCACCACTGCCTAGGCTTCATTGAAAATGGAAGGGCCACCATGTCCGCCGAGCGCTTTATGGCAGCGCCTTAGAGAGCCAGCTTGAAGTTCTAACCTCTTGCTCCTTCAGCCATCCTATGGTGAAAATGAATGGGGAAAGAATAGGGTTTTGAGATGAATGTCAAAAATAGCTTGTGTCTACCTTAAACCCTAAGGAGATCGTATACATTTTGTTCTACTAGATAATATCAATAAGTTAACCTGACCGTTATGAATTATGAAGCCTTTGTGCTTTTCGGAATCACATATGCTACATAATTCACAAAATGCGACTAGCTGATGAAGATTCTCATAGAACAAAACGTATAAGCTCTCCACAACTTGTTGACCTCGTACCTTATATTTGGCGTTTATCACAAAAACATTAATTTCCACATAGGCTTTGTCCAACGAACCATGGCGGAGTTAGTGCCTACAAAAAAGACGCCATTGCTATTTCTCTCTGGATTCACTCACTTCTCAAACCCGCGCTCCTTACACTGTAAATTGCAGCGTGCCGCTTAGGCCGCCTAGAGTGGCTCGCTTGTGGGCGTGCTAGCAGTATATGGCAGCACGTTCGATTGTGCGTCAAGAATTCAGCATAGCAACTGGCTATGATAGCTGAGGTTCTTAGCTAGGTTCTGAACTAATGTGTATACCAAACATTTTACGGTCCATACACAGATTGGCTACATAGCTAGCTACACACTTTATGACAAAACCTGGCACTGTAGCTAGTTAGCTAATAATAGTTTTATAAATGTATTTACTTTAATAGGTTCTCCCAGCCATGTGGGCAGCAAAGTTTGTCACCTGAGTGTTTTTAGAGCATATTACCTGTGAATAAATTCATGAAATGGAGAATAGATTAAACTATTTACCCATTTAATAACCAGACCTTCATACAAATTTGCTATGCTGAATTCTTAACGTACGACCGAACATGCTGCCATATGCTGCCAGCACGCCCACAAGCGAGCCACTCTGGGCGGCCTAGTCGGATCGCAGCAATTTACCGCGTGTTAGTGTACACGAGCCGCTGCCTTGCCAATCTCCTTCTCCTTCGATGTGGTTTAACGGCAGTTGGCATCCAATGAATGTGGCATTACCGCCACAGATTGAAGTACAACTCCCTTATACTTTGCTTGAAAAAATAAATACGTAAACAAAAAGCCTACCATCCAACACAACACTCAAAATACATAAACAATAATCTAATAATAAAAAACAACACCACCCTACTCCACTATTTAAATCTATTTAGTGTTATGTTTGTTCCTTATATAATGACAAACTGGGGCGTAGGTTTAACTACTTTTAATGAACATATACTTCAGCTAGAAAACTCCATGTTTAGCCATGCATTCCTTAACCATCCGCATAGCCTGCTGGTAACGTAGTCTAAATGTTATTAACACATAACACATATTCTTTCCTGTAAAATAACTACTTTTCTATGTAACTATACATGTCACATCACATTTGTTTACTCAACCTGCATAACATGCTATTTTTAATAGCACACATTTCTTTCCCCAAATGTATTTTAATATAGTCTGTCCAACAATACTCTGTGGCTCTATTTTTTTTCTTCTCCACAATAACAAAACATTCAGTCCAGGTGCCCCTTTTTTAATATTTTTTTTAGCAATTCTCCATAAGCATTTCAGGGGCTCTGACAGTCCTTTTTGGTCGTTCTGCTGAAGTGCTTCCTGAAACAGTTGGACAGCATTCATTGTCAGTCAGGGTGTTCTGACTGAATTATCCATTTCTAAAGGCATTTGACGCTTCAGCAGTATCCTCCTGATGATCCTCAGTCCCTTGAGTGAATGGCTGCAGCCTTAAATCCACTCTGTTTCGTCTCAGTTGTGATCCATGCTCTGTTTGGATCTCATAGGATTGCGGTGCAACTTCTCTCTGCACACACCCTTGCTGCATCCAGGTTCCTGTAGTGATGCCGTACATGATCTCCAGGTTTCAGTTCAGGTAAGTGTCATGCACTTTTGTCGTGTTGCTGTTTTTGTTTGTCTTTCCATCGTGTGCTTTTTTCATCAGACCTTTGACAATTTTGTAGTAGGGTCTGTGGGTACTGGATGAGGTATTTGCGGCTCTGCTTGCTGCTTTGGCCTGTAGGTCAAACACAGTTCACATGAAGCAGTGGCCTGGCTGATTTCCTGGTTCATTCTTGGCCAGTACATTACTTCTCATGCTCGTCGTTTGCATTTTTCCTCACCCAAGTGGCCCTCGTGTATTTTCTGCAGCATTTCTTTGCGTAGTGTCATGGGAATGACAATCTTGTTGCCTTTGAACACTATGTCATCCACAACGGTGAGCTCTGCTCTGCACAGCAAGTAATCCTGTATTCTCCTTGGACAGTTGTTTTTCTGTGCAGGCCATCCTATCAGTGTTATTTCTTTCGACTCTGTCATTGTTCGGTCAGCTGCAGTCTCTCTTTTGATCTGCTCCACTCTCTCAGAAGACACAGGAAGTGATGCTACGATCATGTCGAGGTAGGCCTGAATCGCAGTGTTTTTCTGTGTGTCGAAGCTCTCCTTGTCGACTGCTCGAGAGTGTCGGCGGCGAACATGAACTTTCCCGGGGTATCGATCATCTTCACATCATACATTTGCAGTCTGATCAACATTCTCTGGATTCTCATTGGACAATCATTCAGTGGCTTAGACATGATTGACACCAATGGTTTGTGGTCGGTTTCTACTTCGAAGTCTCGTCCGTAGACGTATTGGTGAAACCGATGTGCTTGCCAGTAGTTCTTTCTCTATTCGTGCATACTTTTTCTCTGCGCCTTTCAAGGCTCTGGACGCATAATCGACGGGTTGCCATGTGTCATGCTGTTGCAAAAGAACTGCTCCCAGGCCAAACTGACGCGTCTGCAGAAATCCTTGTGCTTTTCTCTGGATCATAGAACCTGAGCACTGGCTCTTCTGTGATTGTCTTTAGGTTTTTGAAGCAGTTTTCCTGTTCCCGAAGACATCTGAGTGGAGCGGACTGTGCTGACAGTTGAGGTATGAACTTTGCAAGGTAGGTGATCATGCCCATGAAGCGTCTCACGACGTCCTTGTTCTTCGGACGTTCCATGTTGTTGATGGCTGATGTTTTCCTCTGGTCTGGTTTGACTCCATCCTCAGAGTACATCTCCCACGAAGGTAAGTGTTTTCACACCAAACTCTCATTTGTCCTTGTTTAGTTTTAGGTTGACTTTCCATGTCCCCCAGATGATGTGGACCCCCAGACGATGATGTCACCCATCATAGTCTCCACTCCTGGAATGTGCTCGAAGATCATGTGGATTGTCTTGTGGTAGACCTCTGGCGCTGAGAGAATCCCGTATGGTAGACGAAATCTGTACCTGCCCTCAGGTGTGTTGAATGTGCATAGCCTTGAGCTTGCATCATCTAGCTTAATTTGCCAGAATCCTGATGAGGCATCAAGCTTACTGAACCCCTTTGCTCCAGCAAACTGCAACATTATCTCTTCTCTGGTTGGCAACTTGAAATGCTCTCTCTTGATTGCTTTGTTGAGATCTCTTGGGTCTAGACATATCCTGAGATCGCCGTTCTTTTTCACCACAATAACCAGTGAGCTTACCCAGTCTGTAGGATCATCCATTTTTGTGATGACGTACGTCCGAGTTCCTCTTTGAGCTTTTTCCTCAGTGCAAAGGGAACTTTTCTGCATGCATGCACAACTGGCGTCATTTTGTCATCAGTACATATTTTGTGTTCTCCTGGTAAACATCCAAGAACCTCAAACACATCCTCATACTCAGCCAGTAGTGATTCTTGGTCATTTTCAGTCTGTCACTACATACTCTTTTCAACAAATGGAGCTTTTCACATGCATTGATTCCTAGAATAGGCTGTACACTCTTTTCCACAATCAGCTGCTGTGCTCTGAACTGTTTTCCTTTGTGCTGTAAAGTTACTATGCAGCTACCTTTGACTGGTACGTTCTCCCCAGTATAACCAGTAATCTTTCATTTTCACCGGGTGTATTTTGCTCTTCACCTTCAGTGTTTTGTAGTCATCCAGCGACAACAGGTTTACCTGTGCTCCAGTATCAAGCTTGAATGGTATTATAGTTTCATTCACCTTCAGTGTTTTGTAGTCATCCAGCGACAACAGGTTTACCTGTGCTCCAGTATCAAGCTTGAATGGTATTATAGTTTCATTCACCTTCAGTGTTTTGTAGCCATCCAGCGACAACAGGTTTACCTGTGCTCCAGTATCAAGCTTGAATGGTATTGTAGTTTCATTCACCTTCAATGGCACAATCCAATCAGCATTTACTGCATTGCATATTTCCACAGAATCAACTAAATTCTTCCATCTCCTCGACTGTGAACCTTTTTCTTTGTAGCCTCAGCTTTGCAGCATTTTGAGATTTTTTTTACCACAGTTGTTACATGATTTGCCATATGGAGGGCATTTTTTTGGCTTGTGGATAAAACCACATTTTCCACATGTAGTGTTTTGATTTCTCTCTTTTGCTTGTTTTTGTTTTGTAAGGTGTTGTGTGTTGTGTGTGTATTGCTCCTCTCTTTTTATTACATACACTGACGTCCCTGCACAGCTCTTTAGCTTGTGCTCTGGTGGTTTCAGCTGCTCGACACACATTCACTACTTTATCCAAAGTTAAATCTTGCTCACGCAGCAATCTCCCCTTGAGTCCATTATCAAGTATGCCACAGACTATCCTGTCTTTCACTAGTGAGTCTTTCAGATGTTCAAATTCACACGTTTTGCTCAGTGTGTTCAGCTCAGCCAAAATACTGGTCAAAACGGACTCCCTGTTTCTGATCATGAGAAACGTGTATCTCTCAAACGTGACGTCGTTCTGGCTTGGTACAAAGTACTCCTCAAATTTAGCCATTAGCACAGTCAATGTCAAGTTTGCCTCGTCTTGCTGAAAGCTATTGTAAATGTCCAATGCATCCTCTCCAATAACATGCAGAAAAATGGAAGCTTTCAATTTGCCTGTTAACTGCATAGGAGTAGGAGGACTAAGCCTATCCATGACGGAGAACAGGAACAGTGTCAATTTCTCTTACTTCAGTATGTTGCTCATCAACTTGCTCGTCAACAGATTCCAATGCAGCCTCCCTCTCGCTGCTGTCACTCTCGCTGCTGCGGCTCGTTGTCCTCGCTCTTGCAAGCTAGCATCTTCGACTACTCACGTCACTTGACTTGTGGTAGAATGTTCCATTTTCGTCGCGGAAATTTGCAGTTACTCCTTTCTTTTCTCTTTGTCATAGCGACAACCAATCTGACACCATGTTATGTTTGTTCCTTATATAATGACATACTGGGGCGTAGGTTTAACTACTTTTAATGAACATATACTTCAGCTAGAAAACTTCATGTTTAGCCATGCAAGGCATTCCTTAACCATCCGCATAGCCTGCTGGGTAACGTAGTCTAAATGTTTTTAACTCATAACAACACATTTCGTCCTACCTCATGCCAACAACCTGAAAGGATGGGACACCACCACTTAACCCACCCTGTAACTCTTCTGATGTCAAGTCTCACACACCCAAAATACCTCTCTGCAGCTGCCAGCACAATCTCAATTTTGTACAACTTACATTCTATTCCTGCAGTACAGTTGATAACCATTGCTATAAATGCAAAAAATCCAATCTTACTGAAACATATATCACTTGTTGGCCTATCTCTCCGTACTGGTACAGATCTAGTACTCACACCACTCCTCTCGGGATCACTCCCCCTTGACCCATCTTCCTCGACTTTCTTCACTGCTTCAGCATATGACAACTTCTGCACTACTCTAACCCTGGAAACCTCAACTTGCCTCTCTTACACGGGAGATTTCTGATTCCCAGCCCAATGGGCACCCCTACAATTAACATATACCACTACTTTCCCCAATGCTACACATTCCTATGTTTGTCTCATGCCCTTCTGCACACGTCTCACACCTAGGAACCTCCCTCCTGCCACATGCCCATAAGCTTGACACCTGTAACAAAGTAATGTATTCGGCACAAGCTCATACAGAATAAATTATATTCTAACATCACTTTGTTGGGGAAAGACTCAACATCAAAACTCAAAAGAACAAACAATGACTCTTCTGTTTCACCACTCACGCCACGCTGTCTGCGATGTACCACATGACGAGCATCACAAACACTGGGAATCTTCCCCTCCAGTTAGTCAACTTTTACATTTACTGCTACCCCAGTAATCATTACTTTATATGGTGCCCTTTTCTTGAGAGCAAAACAATTCACATTTCTTGCCCCCATTCGTTTTAGCCAATCTCCTGAGCTGAGTTCGAATACTCATACTAACCCTACTATTTGTGATGTAAATTGAGTATGTAGTATATATTCATTAAAAACCTCTACGGGATCTGTGTCCCTAAACCGGGACAGTTGTTGCTAACGTGCACTAATGTGACTAGAATGACTTTGTATACAACAGCCAACTTTCCGGGACACAAACATGTCTTATATGGGCAGAAAGCTTAAATTCACATTAATCTAACTGCAGTGTCCAAATAACAGCTATTACAGTGAAAAAAATACCATGCTATTGTTTGAGGAGAGTGCACAACAACAACTTTTATCACTGCAACTGGTTTGATACTTTCACCTCAGAAGATAAATAATGTACTTACATTCAGTAGTCTTGCTCTGATTTGTCATCCTGAGGGTCCCAGAGATAAAATGTAGCATAGTTTTGTTTTGACAAAATCAATGTTTATGTTCAAATGTAGGACCTGGTGTCTACAGTTTGACCCAACTGCTGTCTCTGGCTCCACAGCCACCCCGTCCCTGGGCCATCTAGATGTGTGAAAGTTGGTGAATAAACTAATGATTCATCATGTATGACATTCCTAGAGTGTAAACTACATTTTTTGTATGTTCTCTATAGTTATGTACCTGAATGTATCAATTGACCAATTTGGCACATTTTGAGCAAGCTCCTGGCAGACTTAATACAAAATATTGTGCAGTAATGTAATTCTTCACTGGATCAGTCTGAGACTTTGCACATGCACTGCGGCCATTGTTAAAATGTTATGATCCTTTTAGTATGTAGTATACAGTATGTTAGTGTAGTTATTTGAAAACAGCTCTGGTCTGGAGAACAGGGAAGTGGTAAAGCCTAAAATACGCAAAGGCAGATAAAATACTGACATTACTGTAATGAGCTACCTGGGAGTGGATATGGCTGAGACATGAATATGTTTCAGCCAATGTGTAGACATTCACTTTTACAATTTTTTTATAAGTCGGTATCTGACTGTCTTCAGCCAGGTGAGGAAGTTTGGGAAATGGCACGCTATAGTCACAATGCACATGGACGTGGTCATCTCTGGGCTCATCAGACACATCATCGATTTTGAATCTATCTGACTTGGATCATAATTGTGTCAATATGATGAGTTTATGACTGGCCTTGATGACTCAGACACAAAGGAAGTGATATGTGTCTCTTTATTCTTGTTTCCATTTACTTTAAGATGTGGTTAGGGTGTTATGCTATTTACAATGGGTAAGTTGAAATATTTGTGGGTATGAAAAGAGGACTGTGTCTTATTAAACACTATGTTTTACTCACACCCACCTTTTGTGCATTAAAAGCACAGGGATATAGTGTGGACACAATCGGTTTGCTGTATCTAAGTCTGGTAACACTAAATTCTAATGTAGGCTAAATATACTCAATCCTCTACCTAGGAATGGACATCTCATTGACAGCCTAAAAGAAGCATAATTATCAGTTTGATGGCTTACTTCCTCATTCACCCTCAGAATGAGGGAGAATGAGTGCATTTACTCTGCTCCCTGTCACTCTGAAGTAACCCAGTGTGTGGCCACGTAAAAACCCTGTTGTGCAAGTTTCCACACTGTCACTGTAACCATCCTGCAATTAAGCAATCATGATACACTCAGTGTTTTCCCTTTGAACCTCTGCAATTTACTGTAAACCAAAACTACAGCATCAACATACACTGAGTGTACAAATATTAGGAACCCCTTCCTAATATTCAGTTGCACCCTCTTTTGCCCTCAGAACAGCCTCAATTTGTCAGGCATGGACTACAAGGTGTCAAAAGTGTTCCAGAGGAATCCTGGCCCGTGTCGACTCCAATGCTTCGCTTCCCACAGTTGTGTCAAGTCGGCTGGATGTTCTTTGGGTGGTGGACCATTATTGATACACACAGGAAACTGTTGAGTGTTAAAAAAAACAGCAGCGTAGCATTACTCGACACACTCAAACCGGTGCGCCTGGCACCTACTACCATACTCTGTTCAAAGGCACTTCAATCGTTTGTCTTACCCGTTCACAATCCATGTCTCAAGGCTTAAAAATGATTCTTTTAACGTGTCTCCCTCGCTTCATCTGCACTGATTGAAGTGGATTTAACAGGTGACATCAATAAGGGATCATAGCTTTCACCTGGATTCAACTGGTCAGTCTGTCATTGTAGTTGTAATACAGTGCAGATATTTTACTTATGGATTATATAGACATCAATTATTACATATTTTTGTAGTTACACATTCAAACTAAGGTCCTGGTGTTCTTTTCTTGTACAGTAAACTTTTATTGAAGCAATACACATTTACATTCATACTAATATACAAATACAATACTACAATACGTTTTCAAAAGTTGCAAAATATATACACACAATGATGTGAGCGACACAACCAGTCATGTTTTCTAAAAAATAAATATCTGTACGAGTGAAAAAATAAAGTGCAAAAAACAGTCCAGTAACTATGATCTGAATGTACAGTGTGTCGGTCACAGAATAGAGCAAGTTGCCAACTTCAACCAAATGTCATAGGCCATCATCTGAAAGACACTCAGCAGACATTCTACAGAGTGATACTTCTATGAGTCCCTTTCTGAGTAAAGTAGATGGGGAAAAATCACTGAAACAGTACATAGTTTTAGAGACGTTGTAAATTACAAATCACCTACCGATTATCCACAATCTTAATTGGAATGTCTCCCATACAGCACATTTCAGTTTCATCTAACTTCTTCTAACATCCGTATGACTGATGTATGGGCTGCCATTCTCTTTAAAACTATGTATGAAAGTTTGTTACATATGGGATTTGACAACATGATGAATGGGTAAACAAAAACGATGAGGCTCAAGTTTGAAATGACTGATATCTATGAAATAATAAACGTACACATAATAAAACAACCATTTTAAGGGTCGCCCTGGGGCTTAAAGCTGGAATCCATAGCGATGAAACTGCAACGTCCGTTTGCAATATTACAACAACAAAGACGTTACTTCAAACAACAAACACCCGTTTTTTTTTTTTGCCTCTAACATCATCGCACATGCGATAGATCAGCAGAGTACTATATTATTTTACCACGATGCAGGATGCATCTCTGCCCCGTAAAAAAAAAAATTAACAAATGCGCCTGGGGCGACCAGTGGCGCTGTTTCACCTTATGCAGATTTTAGCTTTAAGCTTTCATTTTGACAGTAGTTTTTTACAGTCACTCCGATATGTGTATGGAAATGGCTTGTGCAGTACAATATTCTGAATCTCAACCCCAGAGTTGGAATGTTCTGAGTGACAGTGTTTGGTACATTGCTCCTCCTTTTACCCTACAAAAATATGGTATCCCATGTACCCCAGCTCAGCTCTACTCCTGTAGCATGTGTTGCCTGGTGGAAGATGCTGTGCTACTGCTACCATCCAAACTAGACCCCGATTGTTTCCGCATCCGATCAAGAATGTAGAATCGAAGCATCAGGAAGAAACCTATGGGACAGACCACAGAATGTTTCAGATTAGTTCTGTGATGGGCCAATAACACCTTACAGAAGCAAGAATCTATGCTCCAGAATTCGATTCCAGATTCTGATATCAAAACAGCCTATAACCAACATCATTCTAAGCTATTTGTAACAGCTAACCCCGTATTGAATGTCACTTATTTCAACAGTTGAGAAACAAATGACATGGAAACAAATCCATATAGGTATCTTAAAATGGTCACACCATAAAGTACAGCTTTATGGTGAACTTCTAGCAGACTGGTTGCAGGGAGGTTTTCTCCTGATACGCTGCTGAAACAGAACACTTTTACAGGGCATTGTTTCAAAGCAACACAATGGACGGTTGGCTCTGACAGCCTCCTTTGGTCATGTGACCATATGAACCTTTTGTTAGACTCAACAGAGGTGGACCTACCCTGTAGGGAGTTGAGGATGCAGAAAAGGAAGAGGATGAACTCAGAGAGCTGTCCAAAGTCCAGGAATTCCAGGCCCCATGAGGTCCCAAATAGGCAACTGAGACCCCAGATACTGATGAACGCCACCTTGTTCTTCCTCCACTCGTCTCGGTTCTGGATCTTTCTCTGGACCAGGAAGAGCATGATCAGACCAGAGAGGACCACTACAGCCAGGAAGGTCAGGTTGATGAAGTAATGGGCTAGTAGACCCACAGAGTCTGGAGAGACATCCATCCAGCACCTAGAAGACCATGGTGAAAAAGTATGAATCACTGGGCTGACTTACTCACCACCTCAGTCAAATGTCCAAACTTGAACTACTGTTCATCTTTCAGGTGCAGTAGATCCAAAGTGCACTCACATCAAGTAGGAGTTGTCGACATCATCACTGGACACAACCTCTATCACACCATAGACTTTTCCAATGGCAAGCAGTACAATGACCGGAACAGCTGGGACACCTGGACAGAGGATGAAAATGATGGTACAGTAACAGTCAACGGCTTAAAGTTGTAGTCAAGTCAATTGTATTCATCTACCAACAATGAGCAGTGGAATATAAACCAATTATTTGCGTATGTTTCCACTCACCAAAGCCAACCAGGTGCCAGATGTAAGTACTGGGGGAGGGGCTGAACACTACATAGACCAACCAAAAGGTGTGTAACCCTTCAATAGACATCCAGGAGAAGGAACTGAGTAGAGCATAGTGGAGAGCCGCCCCAAAAACACAGCATGCCTTGTTCCCTCCCATGTTGGCCACAATCCCTGTCAGGAAGAAGAGGAAGCTAAGAAGGAACAGAGCCATGGCCAGACCTCGATGGACCGCAGTGGACGGGTTCATCTCTCTCCTGCCACAGTGCAAAAAGAGGAGAGAACGTTAGGGAGAGAGAGGGAGGGTTGGAGAGGGGGAGGGAGAGTTGGAGGGGGGATGGAGGGAGAGAAATAAATAGACAAAGATAACTGTTATGAAACGAATATCACTCATATCTTGTTTTTTTTAAAGACATTTAGGAATTTCCCATGATCTCTGAGATATTTGCACAACATGATTAGGAAGTATTGTCACATGTTGAGGCCTGGTAGGAGATATTATGGGTAGGACGGGCTGCAGGGAGACAGACCCTTGTGCGTGAGGAGAAGTACCTCTGTTTGTTAAGGAAGATCATAAGGACAACACAGCTCAACGTAGAAGCGGCACAGCCCATTGATGTAATGACCGTTAGAGCCTTCAGATGGCGCACTGGTCGTGGTTCCAATTGCTGAGGTGAGTAGAAGACAAAACCAATTTTAGACCTACTGTTACAAATCTACTTGAGATTAGTTGTTATTGATTTATTCAAATGATTGCCCATGGAAATATTCCATGATAGAGGTTATAGCTCACCACTAGGATGGCGAAGTATGTGAGATGATTACAGCGGCATTCTGTGTCCTCTGCACCTTTCTGTATGGTCTCACAACCTTCCTTTTTCCATGTGACCTCTGCTGGATCTGCAACAATTAAACCAATACCAATAGCCTTAGCAAGACCTGGAAATGCTAACCCTGCATAATTAAGAATTAAGGCCCGAGGTGGTGTGGTATATAGCCAATCTACCACAGTTTAGGGCACGACGCAACGAGAAGTGCCTGGATACAGTCCTTAGCCATGCTATATTGACCATACACCACAAACCCCAGAGGTACCTTATTGCTATTATAAACTGGTTACCAACATAATTAGAACAGTAAACAAGTAATTTCGCATCATACCTGTAGTATATTGCCTGATATACCACGGCTTTCAGCCAATCAGCATCCAGGAGTCAAACTACCTGGTTTATAATTTCTCATTTACCACGGCTTTTAGCCAATCAGCATTCAGGACTCGAAAGACCTGGTTTCTAATAATTAATAAACATCCTCTATATTCAATACAAAAAATAATAATACAAATAAGTACGCTATTATTGCAACAAAGATTAAACATGTTTCTTTACAAACCTTTCTTTGTGTCCCAAGAAACACATTTTCTTGAGTGACTTGTCTGAAAAAGAAAAGTCACAAAAGGGAGGTGAGAGGCAAGTAGGGACTAACATATTTAATTCACCACTAGATGGTGACCTGGATACTGAACAACAACACATACCAAATACTGTATATCTGTCTGGCATGCAAGATGAGCTGCAATCATATTTTACAAGTGTTACTGTTGACCGACTCACATACTGAACAGAAAGGATCAAGTGTACAATGACCTGAATAAAACATTTTCAATTGAACTGATGCACCAGTATCATTCAAAATATCTAAAAGTGATAACACTAAGGGCCATGCTGAGATAAAGTCCAGAAACACTAAACACTACAACCATACAACAGAAAGTTAACTTTACTCTAACTGTACAACTGTTTAAGAATACAAATCTACTGTACTCAGAGGCAACACCTCTGTGATGTATAGTATTGAATAAAAAGCTACTTGCTACAGTACAATTGCTAGAGTGACTCATTCTGAGATGAGACTTTTTTTTTCTACAAATCTTCCACTTTTGTTTCCTTTCGCTTCTGAAAGGGGTTTGTGCTTGGAGAGTGAGACAGTAAAATACATCAAGGGGGAAATAAACGGCGGCACTTCAAGTCTAACTAAGACACACACATGCAGTCAGGCACACACACACGCACACACTTACTGGTATGACAGAATGATGGAAACCAATCCTGATTGGCTCTGTAAGGTTGGTGATGATCTCGTTCTCCACGGTGATTCCCACCACATCTTCTAGAATCCTGACGACATTGTGGTTTGCCTTAGAACGCCACTGTGAACACACAACAACCAGAATCACAACTACACTTCATAGTCTATGGACAACGATTAAACCCAGTCTCGGACTACGACTGTTTTGGTGCTTTAGTGTAAACTGTCATGTACAGCTTACGTAGACTAGGGTAGCAGCCAAGTGGAAAACCCCATTGGCTCTTACCTGGAAAAAGGTACTGTTTTTGAAGTAGGTGCAGACAACCTTGACCTTTTTCTTTTCTGGAGGTTTCAGACAAGAAGGCAGGTGAACTGATGGAATCATTTGAGGAGGAACTCCTCGAGGCGCCTGCACAATACCAACACACAAGTTATTTATACAAATCGTATAACGTGTGTGTGTGTGTGTGTGTGTGTGTGTGTGTGTGTGTGTGTGTGTGTGTGGTCTTACAGGCAGAGTGATATTGTAGCCCTGAAAGCCTTCCTTCATCTCCACCACAGTGCTCATGGCACAGGGCAGCACCACGTTCCCCAGCACCTTGGACCTCATCACTGTCTCCTCTATCCTACAGACCAATAGACACAGTATGTTTTAATCCAATCTATCTCATACAGGTTGTTTCTATGCATTACATATAGACATTACTTTTGGGCATGTGATGGTGATATAGAAACTGCTGTACAATAGATGGAGGTTTTGTGTACAAACCAGACCCCACCCATTATTCACACTGAGCTCAATTTTTTGGTTTGTGGCCTATGCTCTGCGGCTCACTCATAATAGATTGCGTCATACTTCACTACTGCCCTAAACATGTTTACAACAACATCTTGTCATGCTGGTTAGTCAACTCAAGAGGATATGCATAGCCATAGAGGATAAAGGAGTTTGAGAGATGACATGGAGGGGTGTAATTCAAAACAAAGAGGTACAACTTACATGTTCACTTTATCACCAGATCCCTTACTCGCCTCATCACAAAACTCCTTTTCTGAAAGGCAAAGAATCCATTCAGAAGCAGTCTAGTATTTATATTGTCAAGACTGTATAACACACCCAAAATGTAGTTAGATTAACAATAACTTATTGAAGTTGATTTCCACATCAGACAATATAACTGACAAGATAACTCAACGGCTTGCTTACTGCAGTTGATCATTCCGCCAAAAAACCCATAGGCTGGGTGTATTTGGTAACTTATGATATCATCCTGTTGTGTCGCGTTGAGTATCCCGTACATCGAATTCCCGTATTTTTTGCCTTGGGACAGGTCAGTGCAGCAGTTCCCCTGTAGACCAGACGACCAGCACAGAGTGTGGTTCTTTCCATTCACCTCTACCCAGACGTGGTCCAGAAGTGGCTCCCAGTACATACAGAAGGGTCTCTCTTTTGCCTCTGGACTCGGGCCCAGCTCGATGACAGAAGAGTTCTGACATTGGGCCGTTATCTGACCATGGATGGACAGGGAGCTCTCATTGGCTGAGATGGTGATTTTGCCACAGCCCCTTTTAAAATCGTGAGCCAGAGTTAATTTCCCGTTGCCATGGCGCCAGGTTCCACACATTTTGAAGTTCCTGTCGTTTTCCCCTGATCCTGTTTGGACAGTTTTTGAGAATGATTTATGTTTTACTTTTGGAATTTTAAAGAAACAGAATCCCTCTCAATTTATACAGTGTTTTGCTTTATTTGTAGACCATTGCAAATAAAATGTTCTCTTACCTGATGCAAAAAGGGTAAAGAGAAAGATCATCCACAGGGTCCCTCCAAACCCCTGGTTGGGCCCCATTGTTACTGTATGGTTTCACCTTTGACCTCTATAAAATGGCAAGAAGAACAACACACTTGTAAAACATGAGTACAACTCAACTTTAATTAGTGTTCCAGACACTTCTCTCCATGAAAAGCAGGATAGATCTGTCCAAGGGTGACTGCAGTCACTCTTTCAAACACATATCTGTACCATTCCTTCCAGGGGCAATTATCTCATTATTTATCCTGTATTCTCTAAACAACACATCTCCTAGATACCATTCCTTTTCTTAGATACACTTATTCTTTTTTTTTTTATAATGAACTATTTCCTTATCAATAAAAACATTTGTTCAGTCCTAAAAATACATTTGGTGTCCTTTCTTGAGTTCTTATCAATGAGAATACTGTTTTACTTCCATCAGTCATTCAGTGTGCCTTGTTTTCACTGTCTTCGATTACAAGTGTGTGTTCTGAGGGCTCACAGATGCAGACTTACCAATGAATGCAATGCTAATTCACTGTATTCACACTAATTCCCTGTCTGAGAACGAAAATATATCACATTAGCTATTCTGCAGAAGACGTGTACAACCCATGTGGCTGCTGCCATGGTGATCGAAGCATCTTCCCACAGACACATGCCACAGTCTTTCATTTCAATTCCAACTGAGCTGTAGTGGCAGACATGTGACCTACCTGTATACAATTTTAAGTGTTAGTGAAGCTTCTTTAAAAAAAAAGGGTTTCAAAAGGGTTCTTCAGCTGTCCCTAAAGGATAACTCTTTTTGGTTCCAGGTAGAACCCTTTTGGGTTCCATGTAGAACCCTCTGTATAAAAGGTTCTACATGGAATCCAGAAGGGTTCTACCTGCAACCAAAAAGGGTTCTTCAAAGGGTTCTCCTATGGGGACAGCCAAAGAACCCTTTAAGGTTCTAGAGAGCACCCTTTTTTTCCTAAGAGTGTATAGAAATGTCCCACTGGAAGAAATGAAGCTACACTAAAGCTACCCTGAAGAAAATGATAGTTTACTTATTTAAAGTTACTTGGGAAAAGTAGTTCACTACATCCAAACTACTTTGTGAAAAATTATTATATGTAAATCTGAAATGTCATAGACTACAAATTGCAAGAACAGATCACTTGGGTAAAATGTAACAGAATATTTAATTTGGCCTAATAAACACATGTTTTATGTAAGAATTATGCAGGTCTGATGGCGAAACATAAAGGAAATTCTTGCCTACTTCACCCATATTTTATTTTATGCTAAAAAAGTAGTGTGTATTTCCAGACGGTAACTGCACATGGAAGCTAGTTACGGGTGGATTCCGCTACATTGGTAGATCTATCTCTTTTCAACATCAGATTACAACTTTTCTGTTCACACTAGCCTCATATGTGGTTACTGCTTCCTGTGTGAGTGCAGCTATTAGCATACCGTAAATACCATAGTGTATAGACAAACAAAATAAGGAAATCCAATTCAAACTATACAGGAGCTTCTCATCTAAACCATATTGTGCATAGTGTTGCACACTTGATTAATGCAATGATATTATTCACAAATATTTGTGTGGATATTTTTAAAGCCTTTACTTTACAAATTGGCTAACAGAAAAAAATGCTGTCTACTGGTGTTAAGGTAATTCTTGCAGGGACATTATCTTTATGCTGTATGACTCAGAGGGGGGTATGTGGTGTAGATGTCTCCCACAGGACCTCAGTGTGGAAGACATCTCTTGAAGACAGATTTGAATCTAGATCTGTCTAGAGATATGTCTAAATATACAAAAGTATATTTCCTGGGACTAGTTTGCGTCGTCAAAGCAGTGTAGTGTAAAGAGGACTAAGATTGAGGGGACTGGACGGAATTTTGGCTAGCTAACGTTAACAATGCTAGCTATTTTTGATCAACTTTGCTAGCTGTACAACATACATCAGAAACCTGTCACCCGCAAATGCTACACACCAACAAGCACTGAGCTAAATGTTGACACAGAAAGGTTTCCTACGGATGTTCTCATGGACGCCAAAATGTATTTCTTATGGCATGAGCGTGAGCACCAGCACGAGTGAGACATCAATCGATCCCACAATTGGCCTCCTGTAAAAACAGCATCATATGATGATATCATATGAGAGATGTCACAAACAGAACAGTGAATGACGTGTTCTATATGTCTTGATTGTGGTCTCTGTATTTCCCCTATGTGGTGAGAGAGTCGCAACAAAAGTGTATTTTTAATAAGGCGTATCTTCCCCGACTTCCCCGTTTCAGGTGTTGAGGAACTTCTCCATTTCCACACACTTTTCTCCTCTGAGCGGAGTTTATAACCAAGTATTTACCTATCTTGCCTCCCTACACAATATTTGTCCTATGCTCAGAACATATCTCACACATAATCTAACACAATGGGGTCCGGTCACACAAGTCTGCAATACTACTCTTCTCCATTTCCAACCACTCGTTCTTCCTCTCTGAGCATGGCCCTCTTGGCAAACAGATCATACTACTGATAAGCTATACTACGGTTTTGTACTTTTCAAGTAGTGCATTGTGTAATTCCAGTTAGGAATTCGTTGGACTATACTTATAAGAAATGCACAGTCGTCCCCCCCACCGCATAATCAGACTTCACATAATCAACAAGTGCACACAAGGTGCTCAGTTCTCGTCTGTTTGAGAAGGGCGAACCCGACCTCCACCCAGTCTCTGCTCCCACCCCCTCTCCATTGTTCAAGCCGAGGGCTTCAACGCAGTGAAAGAATGTCCCTTTTCACTTCTCAACTTTGTGTGTGCGTGTTTGTGTGTGCGTGTTGACACAGTTCATACAGTTATAAATGCTCGAGGCCAAAGCATGTTGTATAGTAGCTAGCCACATAATGCATGAGCTTGGTGACAAGAATTAGACATACCATTGTGTAAGAAACTCAAATTTCCATTTTGATCATTCTGATGAGACGGGTAAATTCGCACACGCAATTTTTCACACTTCCCCACTCTTTTCACCTGTTAGTTTCAAAGATGCTGCATTTGTGACACTGTGGCTTCAATTGAAACTTGCCCTATCCAATGAACTCTGGTTCAAAATGTCTTTAAGCTGCAGTATTTTGATGTCGTCAACATCAGTGATTCACCCTGTCTGTCACCGAACGCATCTGTATACCACTTCAGAGTAGTATAGCTTGGAGTGGCAAAGCAGTCAAAGCAAGTGAGAGTCAGACAAACATGCAACAAGCTTTACTCCACCACCTTTTGTCTGAGAAGAGAAAACATAGCATAAGACTAGTCCGGATCGAGGGAAAGATGAACGGAGTGAAGAGAGATCCTTGATGAAAACCTGCTCCAGAGAGCTCAGGACCTCAGACTGTAATCGCTGTAATCGCTGCCAAAGGTGCTTCAATAAAGTACTGAGTAAGCGGTCTGAATACTTATGTAAATATAATATTTCCTGTTTTTATTTTTAATACATTTGCAAAAATTTATAAAAACCTCTTTTTGCTTTGTCATTATGGGGTATTCTTTTTTCATATTTTCTAAATTGTTTACTATTTTCTACATTGTAGAATAATAGTGAAGACATCACAAATATGAAATAACACATATGAAATCATGTAGTAACCAAAAAAGTGTTAAACAAATCAAAATATATGTTAAATTTGAGATTCTACAAAGTAGCCACCCTTTGCCTTGATGACAGCTTTGCACACTCTTGGCATTCTCTCAACCAGCTTCATAAGGTAGTCACCTGAAATTAATTTCAATTAACAAGTGTGCCTTGTTAAAAGTTAATTTGTGGAATTTCTTTCCTTTTTAATGCGTTTGAGACAATTGTGACAAGGAAGGGGTGGTACACAGAATATAGCCCTATTTGGTAAAATACCAAGTCCATATTATGGCAAGAACAGCTCAAATAACCCAAGAGAAATGACAATCCATCATTACTTTAAGACATGAATCAAGACATAAGACATCAGACATGAGTCAATCCGGAAAATGTCAAGAACTTTGAAAGTTTCTTCAAGAGCAGTCGCAAAAACCATTAAGCACTATGATGAAACTGGCGGCTTGAGGACCGCTACATGAAAGGAAGACACAGAGTTACCTCTGCTGCAAAGGATAAGATAATTATAGTTAACTGCACCTCAGATTGCAGCCCAAATAAATGCTTCACAGAGTTCAAGCAACATCAACTGTTCAGAGGAGACCGCGTGAATCAGGCCTTCATGGTCAAATTGCTGCAAAGAAACCACTACTAAAGGACAGCAACAAGAAGAAGAGACTTGCTTTGGCCAAGAAACACGAGCAATGTACATTAGACCGGTCCAAATTTGAGATTTTTGGTTTCAACCACCGTGTCTTTGTGAGACACAGAGTAGGTGAACGGATAATCTCCACATGTGTAGTTCCCACCGTGAAGCATGGAGGAGGAGGTATGATGGTGCTTTGCTGGTGACACTGTCTGTGATTTATATAGACTTCAAGCCACACTTAAACAGCATGGGTACCATGGCATTCTGCAGCGATACACCATCCCATCTGGTTTGTGCTTAGTGGGACTATCATTTGTTTTTCTACAGGACAATGACCCAACACCTCCAGGCTGTGTAATGGCTATTTGACCAAGAAGGAGAGTGATGGTGTGCTGCATCAGATGACCTGACCTCCACAAGCAACCAACCTCAACCCAATTGAGATGGTTTGGGATGAGTTGGACCGGAGAGGGAAGGAAAAGCAGGCAACAAGTGCTCAGTATATGTGGGAACTCCTTCAAGACTGTTGGAAAAGTATTCCAGGTGGAGCTGGTTGAGAGAATTGCAAGAGTGTGCAAAGCTGTCATCAAGGCAAAGGGTGGCTACCTTGAAGAATCTAAAATATATTTTGATTTGTTTAACACTTTTTTGTTTACTACATGATTCCACATGTGTTATTTCATAGTTTTGATGTCTTCACAATTATTCTACAATGTAGAAAATAGTAAATTAAAGAAAAACCCTTGAATGAGTAGGTGTGTCCAAACTTTTGACTGGTAATGTATATTAAGGGGAAAGGGGGAGACCTAGTCAGTTGTACAACTGAATGCCTTCAACTGAAATGTGTCTTCCCGCATTTAACCCAACCCCTCTGAATAAGAGAGGTGCGTATTAACCAATTTTAGAACAAGGCTGTAATGTAACAAAATGTGGAAAAAGTCAAGGGGTCTGTATACTTTCCGAATTAACTATATATATTTTCCCTGATGTTTCTCATATCTCTCAGATATAGGAGAGACACTTCAGAACAAACTTCCTTTAAATTTTTTGGGGGGGGACTATCTGTTGTTCCATGTAGTGAATCTGTTACTCAATACATTTGTATGGGCTAATGGCAGTAAGGCCAAATTTAATTTTTCATCAAATAATTTTAAACATTTTTTTTATACTTAAAATTCTAATTCAAATAGCTAAATGATCCTTGCTATGACCTTCTTAAAACAATTACATATAGCTTATTCTGAACTGTATTATTTTGCCAACCTGTCAAGGAAGTGGGCAAACATTAAACTGCACCAAAACCATCATCCAAGCATTGTTGAAAATACTAGCAGCACCTCATCCTTTGATTCTGCATTTCATAATAGTAATAAGTAATACCATTACAATTACGCCTACTAAAAGTAAGAACAGATACAATTCTGAAGAAATTTAGCCAAAATCAACTGTCACATACTTCAGAGCAATTTATTTTCGTCTACTGTATCGGTCAATCTGACAAAGAAATGAATAATGTTACCTTGACTTGATAACTATCAACAACACAAATGTAAGAACTGGTTTGTAACGGGTTGTAGCCTAATTTAGCACAATGTGAATCAGGCCAAATCTGAGGTTCAATATTAGACCTTTAAAACATAGAAACACCTGCCTCTGCTTTGTCAATACATCCATTGTCTCCACACTGAATGTATTAACCGGTAGGCTACACACACGTTATGGTGAAATTAGGAAAGAAATAGAATATCACAGATTAGTGCAGTAAAAAAAAGTTGTTTTTACCTTTACACATTCGGGAACCCGTCTGCTCCTCTGCTAAAAGTGTTGGTTATGGTTTTCCGTCGATGTCTAAAGATGTTTGTCTCCCTATGAACGGTGCTCTTCACAACTGCCCACGCGGACTATAGGCTTCGCTATACGATAGTGACAGAAACAGAAACGGTCTGTGTGAAGTGGAAGGCGAAAAGAAACCGGATTCTTCCCAGAAACTCAGACAGCCACAGCAGCGTGTGAAAGGGAGCTCAGACATACATGACTGGAAGTTTATCTTTCAAAGACTCGGCTATTTTTAAATGTCATTTTGGCAACTACCAGACACTTCAGCACATCTGACACTGCACCGGCACCCGGGCTACACAGTACAGCCACATAGAAACGGTTCCAGTGTTGTTTGAGCTGCCTAACCCTGTATATAACCCTTAGAGAATAGCTGTCAGCACTGACAAGGTGTGAGCGCCAGACTGCCTGTGGGTGTTTGGTAAGAGGAGGGGCAACTGTTGTGAGTTTTTTCTCTAGAAGAAGAATAGAAAATAGGCTATTCACTATACAATCTATTTTAGACTATAACGTGTTCCTAGCTCTGGCTTTCTGTACGTTTTCTTAAAGAACTTAATTATCTAGATGTACTTATTTCTTTTGTTATGCTCTGTTATTTCCCCAAGGTTATCAGCAGTAGGCTAGCCAACGGTGATATTGTGCCAAGTTAATGTTTAACCATGGGTAACAATTACCTGTAGACACTTTGACTTTGACATTTGTCATTTTGGCAAGTCACATTTCTCAATGAAAAACCTTTTCACAGGACGGAGAGAGAGAGAGAGAAGAGTCTTCAGAGTCTTCAGCTGTCCGCACAAGAGGATGTGCGCATGGGAAAACAAAAAGCCAACAAAGGGATACTTGTCTGATATGTGGAGTGGAAGAATTTGACCGTTTTATTTTATGGCTGTTGCCCTCAACGAGACTACCAGACACCTTGCCCTGGCTGGGTTTCTTCCTGAATGTTGTTGTCTGACGCAAACGAAACATCTCCCAGTCCACGTGGCAATGGAGTTTTAATGCGTGACAGCTCAGCGTAGTCTCGGTTCCAGTTGGAATAGCTGTCAGCACTGACAAGGTGTCTGACTGCCTGTTTTACAACTCTGTGAGTTTTTTCTCGGATAAGTCCCATTTCGCTGGTGATGAAAGGGGCCTGCTGATTCTCTGTGGCTTGTTTTTTTTTGTGGTTGGTATCGGGAATAGGACAATACAGAATACATATAGCCATAGGGGGCTACAGTTGAGGGTCACAACTGGCCGCCCGTCCAGCACTGCATGCACCCCGACACCCCAATAACTGTCTGGCCTACCCCAGGAGTTTAAAAAACGGAAGCAGAAATTTGTCACATCTCCATGAGAGACAAAGAGGAAGTTTAAACAGACAGTGGTTATGATGGTTGATGATGAGGTTTTTTCACTATTAACTATGCCAGTCAGTTAAGTAACAACTTCACAATGGTTCCTCGTTGCTCACACACAACAACTTCACAATGGTTCCTCGGCGTTCACACACAACAACTTCACAATGGTTCCTCGTTGCTCACACACAACAACTTCACAATGGTTCCTCGTCGCTCACACACAACAACTTCACAATGGTTCCTCGTTGCTCACACACAACAACTTCACAATGGTTCCTCGTTGCTCACACACAACAACTTCACAATGGTTCCTCGGCGCTCACACACAACAACTTCACAATGGTTCCTCGGCGCTCACACACAACAACTTCACAATGGTTCCTCGGCGCTCACACACAACAACTTCACAATGGTTCCTCGGCGCTCACACACAACAACTTCACAATGGTTCCTCGGTGCTCACACACAACAACTTCACAATGGTTCCTCGGCGCTCACACACAACAACTTCACAATGGTTCCTCAGCGCTCACACACAACAACTTCACAATGGTTCCTCGGCGCTCACACACAACAACTTCACAATGGTTCCTCGGCGCTCACACACAACAACTTCACAATGGTTCCTCAGCGCTCACACACACACACAAATGACTATCATCTGTTATAGAAGGTCTGTCATTTGTTTAAGAGTTGTAAAACAGTAATGGTCTTTGTGAAATGTTAAAATTGCATGTTGGTGTAGTTTTCATTGGGAGACCAATAGGTAATGATGAGTCAGCTCAGCTACAAGCCTTTATAGGTTTGGCGGCCTCTGTCTGGACTCCAACATCCTGCAATTCTGGTTTTCACCTTCAATCTTTCATTAAAAAAAATATCAAAACACAAATGTGCTTTGCTTTTACCCGCTTGTGAAAATATTGTCTGTCATTTCAAAAAAAAGAGGTGCAAATAAGATGTGAACTTGGTGTTGAAAGAAGCTACACTTTCTCAAACCATCCTTTGAACATCATGTCATTTGTAGGAGGTTACATTCCGTCGTTAATGCTCTGAAGCTCAAAGCTTAAAACATCCCGTATCACCTCAGAGAGTATCAGGTAGATTTCCTTCGTACACTTGCACACCCACAGCTATGGCTAAAATACAGCAGGTGCCTTGTGCTCCGAGATACTTTTGTTACACTCCTCACACCCTTTCTCCCTCCCTCACTCCTGGAATGCCATGGCGCCCCAAGGTAATAACACTGATACATTGTGCCTAGGGTTGCACGCACACACGCACACACAACAATGTGTCTTAGGTCTTACCCTATTAAAGATTTGATGGATGCAAACTAAGACACTTGGACTCCCCTCCTCTGAGACCTCCTCTTGTTATTGTCCAAGTCAATGGTTTCATAGCAATTTGGGTGATTTGGGGCCTCAACCACTAACTCCAGTCAATGGTTATAGCACCTAAAGCCACATTAAAGCCACATTCACAGCAAACAAAGATGTAACAGTATTTTGGACCTGTAATACTGAGTTCACTACACTTTGGTATCACATATTTTTGGCATCTCTTGAGTTTGTGTGCCCTCATTGTCCCCACAGCCCCAGTTATGACTACATATGTATGTATTGTAGTTGTTATTCCATTGAGACTGGCTGCCTGCCAATGAGGTGCCAGCAGACTTCTTAAAACCACTGCCTGTATACCTACTCCCACGCCTGTTTTGCCTAACTCCTCCCACCCACAGTGACTGTGGGGGAAATCCAGGTGGTTGCCTCAAAGGAGAGATAATATCTGTTTATGTGAGAGACTCCACACAGTTACAGGTCATATTGTAGTGTTTCCCAGACTGTAGCCTATGTTCTTCAAAATGTCATTGAGTGTGTACTGATTATTGGGGGTTGTTTGTACAGTTCCTTGCAGGTGGAGTTAAACAGTCAAATGCTGATAAGAATCTCTTATTTTAGATAGAAGGCAAACACTTCCCCTCTAGTCTACATGATCTGTGTGTAATTTATGATATGTGTCTGGTATGATGTAACATTTGAATAAAGAAAGACAATCCTAAATTCTGCTCCAACATGTTCCCAAGCATCGGTTTAAGAATTTTCAATGAAAGGTAATTTGATGTTTTCATTAGGTAGCTTACATTTTTTATCTTCCAATCTTCCGTCCCTGTTATCTTATTGAAAAAGCAGAATAACAAATGTTCTTCCCCCTTCCCCACCCTCTCCGGTTGAGAATTTCTGTCCTGAGGCGGTAGCTAGCATCTCATTTTCCATGTCTCCCTATCCGTCCTTTCTCCATTCTCTGGATATGCCTTGTCTTTCTCTTACACTCTCTCTCTCTCTCTCTCTCTCTCTCTCTCTCTCTCTCTCTCTCCCCCTCACTCTCTCTCCCCCCTCTATGTCTTTTTCTCTAGGTTCGTCTGTGTCTGCCCACAGAGGGAAGTAACATTGTAGCTGACTAACTGTCTGGTGTGGTTTGCCCCTTGTTGTGTGTTCAGTGGCATCGCTCACAATTACAACCCACTGTAGACAGATGGCAAGGGTTTTGCTTGGGCTGACAAAGACTTCCCCTGCATTATTAAAACGATTTTAACTGAACATAGGGACTCACTAGGACCCTGAACGACCCTGTGATTACATAAGGTTCTCATCTGCTGTGTCCTGTCACCAAGGTGACGGGTGGGTGCCCAGGGACTAGCTTGTCATTGTTGCTTCTCCCCCAGGCTCTCTCTCTGCAATCAGTCAGACACTGAGCTGCCTCATTACAGCCATTACCATATAGATAGAGTTTGTTTAGCCATTGAATGACTGTATCACTTATACTAGAGTACTGTATCATTTAAAAAAGACGAATCTCACAAAATAGTGATATTGATAGGATTTTACTTTGGTCCTTATGATAAAAGAGTAATTTCATCCCAATGCTATGGTTTATGGCTACTGAGTAGTGTGTATGTTTCAGAATCATCGGACCCGGAGGAAGATGTAAGAACGTGAGGAGACCAGGTCTGTTGCTAGTAAGAGAGTAAAGTCTACATGATTACAGAGTAAACATGCAAACGTTTCCATTATATCACTCCATACTTACTCACTCACTCACCAAACTAATTTCCTCATCTTTCCCAGCTGCCTCACTGTGGTGTGCTGTTTAGTTAGGTTATATGAAAAACATTCAATTCTGCGCTTAACTGATCAATTATCTGCGGTTTTCGATGGCCTTACTTGATAAGGATCCTGACACCCCTTACAAAACAAAAAAACTTGTAAAAAAAACATGTGGTTTTCGGACCTGTGTGAAGATTCATACGTACATTTTTCATTTGTTTTTTTCCTCATGTGAAAAATAAATTCCCCACGTGATTTTTTTCCAACACATTTATTTTTCATATGTTAATTTTTGACCAATTCCATCTACATCTGGTGTCCCATCTAGGGACGACCCTGCTTAGCTTCAGCGGCAAACCAGCAGTGGGATGCAGGGGGCTATGTTGCTGGAATTAATATGCCAGAAATAACTCCTGGAGAAAATGCAGTGAATGCAAAGGCCAGGGTAACATAACCAGAGATAGGGTTGATGGCATTTTCATTTTGAAAAATTCACTGAAAACATTTTTTTTTTCAATTACAATTAATTTGCTCTGGTGTTTAAAAATTATTTCCATGCAATATTTTTTTTGCTATCAATACTTATCTTTGAATTTCTTTCAATGTCATTATTTTTGTTTGCAATACTAATAACAATTTTGTTCTCGACTTCTGCTTGATATTAATGGCACAAAAGTAACTCAATCACAAGAGGATTGGAAAAATCCTTAATTTAAACATTAACACAGTTTTGGTAAAAAGCTGAGGGAGTGGGCTGGAGAAATACAACCACTCTCAAATCCATAGACTATGCTATGGATGCAAGAACTAACCATCCATGATATCAAAAGTATAGTATTGTGGAAAATCTCACTTCCACGTGGAATTGTAAGTTTATATGTGATAAACAAGCAGATGTGAAAATCAAATTTGTTTCAATTTGTTTCATATGTGAAAAACTTTTCATATTTAAAAAAAAAGGTTCACATGTGATTGATAGATTTTTACATGTGGAGTTTTCTTACATGTTAACCTGCAAATTCGATTTTTTTTAATGTGGAGTTGTTTTACATGTGAAATGGCAAATGTGATTTTCACATGTGCAACTATATCTTGGACTTCCTGTCGGGCCGCCCCCTGGTGGTGAGGGTATCCAACAACACATCTGCCACGCTGACTGTCAACACGGAGGCCCCACAGGGTTGTGTGCTTAGTCCCCTCCTGTACTGCCTGTTCACCCACGATTCCAACACCATCTATCAGGCTTCAGGTAGGACCCAGATGCAGACAGTGTCGAAAAAAACAAAAGTTTATTTCTAGTACAGGGGCAGGCAAACAACTAATTAAAGGCAGGCAGAGGTCAGTAATCCGGAGAGGGTGCAAAAGGTCCAGAATGGCAGGCAGTCTCAGGGTCAGGCAGGCAGGGGTCAATAATAAAATCAAATCATATCAAACTTTATTTGTCACATGTGCCAAGTACAACAAGTGTAGACTTTACCGTGCAATGCTTACTTACAAGCCCTTAACCGACAGTGCAGTTCAAGAAGAAGAAAATATTTATCAGGTAGACTAAAATAAAAAGTAATAAAGAAAGTAACACTAAGAATAACAATCATAAGGCTATGTACAGGGGGCACCAATACCGAGTCAGCGTGCAGGGGTACAGGCTCGTTGAGGTACTCTGTACATGTAGGTGGGGGCGAAGTGACTATGCATAGGTAACAAACAAATAGCGAGTAGCAGCAGTGTGCAAAAGGGGAGGGGGGAAATGCAAATTGTCTGGTGGCGATTTTATGAATTGTTCAGCAGTCTTATGGCTTGGGGTAGAAGCTGTTGAGGAGCCTTTTGGACCAAGACTTGGCGCTCCGGTACCGCTTGCCGTGTGGTAGCAGAGAAAACAGTCTATAACTTGGGTGACTGGAGTCTCTGAAAATTTTATAGGCTTTCATCTGACACCGCCTATTATGTAGCTCCTGGATGGCAGGAAGCTTGGCCCCAGTGAGGTACTGGTCTGTTCGCACTACCCTCTGTAGTGCCTTATGGTCAGATGCCGAGCAGTTGCCATACCAAGATGCAAGGTCAGGATGCTCTCGATGGTGCAGCTGTAGAACCCTTTTGAGGATCTGGGGACCCATGCCAAATCTTTTCTTTCTCCTGAGGGGGGAAATGTTTTGTTGTGCCCTCTTCATGACTGTCTTGGTATGTTTGGACCATGATAGTTAGATGGTGATGTGGACAGCAAGAAACTTGAAACTTTATACCCGCTCCACTACAACCCCGTCGATGTTAATGGGGGCCTGTTCAGCCCACCTTTTCCTGTAGTCCGCTGTCAGCTCCTTTGTCTTGCTCACATTGAGGGAGAGGTTGTTGTCCTGGCACCATACTGCCAGTTCTCTGACCTCCTCCCTATAGGCCGTCTCATCGTTGTCGGTAATCAGGGCTACCACTGTTATGTCGTCAGCAAACTTAATGATGGTGTTGGAGTCGTGTTCGGCCACGTAGTTGTGGGTGAACGGGGAATACAGGAGGGGACTAAGTACACACCCCTGAGGGGCCCCAGTGTTAAGGATCAGTGTGGCAGATGTGTTGTTGCCTACTCTTTCCACCTGGGGGCGGCCCGTCAGGAAGTTCAGGATCCATTTGCAGAGGGAGGTATTTAGTCCCAGAGTCCTTAGCTACGTGATGAGTTTCGAATGCACTATGGTGTTGAACGCTGAGCTGTGGTCAATGAACAGCATTCTCACATAGGTGTTCCTTTTGTCCAGGTGAGAAAGGGCAGTGGGGAGTGCAATTAAGATTGCGTCATCTGTGGATCTGTTGGAGCGGTATGTGAATTGGAGTGCATCTAGGGTGTCCGGGATGCTGTTGATGTGAGCCATGGCCAGCCTTTCAAAGCACTTCATGGCTACCAACGTGAGTGCCACGGTGCGGTAATCCTTTAGGCAGATTACCTTCACTTCCTTGGGCATAGGGACTATGGTGGTCTTCTTGAAACATGTAGGTATTATAGACTCTGTCAGGGAGAGGTTGAAAATGTCAGTGAAGAAACTTGACAGTTGGTCTGCGCATGCTTTGAGTACACATCCTGGTAAACCGTCTGGCCTAGCAGCTTTGTGAATGTTGACCTGTTTAAAGGTTTTGCTCACATCGGCTACCGAGAGCGTCACCACACAGTCATCCAGAACAGCTGATGCTCTCATGCATGCTTCAGTGTTGCTTGCCTCGAAGCGAGCATAAAAGGCATTTAGCTCATCTGATAGGCTCGCGTTACTGGGCAGCTCGCGTCTGGGTTTCGCTTCATAGTCCGTAATAGTTTTCAAGCCCTGCCACATCCGACAAGCGTCAGAGCTGGTGTAGTACGATTCAATCTTAATCCTGTATTGACTCTTTGCTTGTTTGATAGTTTGTCTGAGGGCATAGCGGGATTTCTTATAAGCATCCGGATTAGTCTCCCGCTCCTTGAAAGCAGCAGCACTAGCCTTTAGCTCAATGCGGATGTTGCCTGTAATCCATGGCTTCTGGTTGGGATATGTACGTACAGTCACTGTGGTGGGGCAAGGTATAGAATGGCAGGCATGCTCAGGGTCAGGCCAAGCAGAACGGTCAAAACCGGGAAGGACAAGAAAACAGGAGCAGGGGAACAAACCATGGTAGGTTTCACAAAACAAAACAAACTGGCTACAGACAAACAGAGAACACAGGTATAAATACACAGAGGATAATGGGGAAGATGAGCGACACCTGGAGGGGGTGGAGACAAGCACAAAGACAGGGGAAACAGATCAGGGTGTGACAGCATTATTAAGTTTGCAGATGACACGACGGTGGTAGGCCTGATCACCAATGACAATGAGACAGCCTATAGGGAGGAGGTACGAGACCATGGCAGTGTGGTGCCAGGACAACAAACGCTTCCTCAATGTCAGCAAGACAAAGGAGCTGAAAATGGACGGCCGGAGGGAAACGGAGGGCCGAGCACACCTCCATTCAGGAAATGGAGGGTTGAGCATGCCCCCATTCACATCCGAGAGGCTGTAATGGAGCGGGTCGAGCGCTTCAAGTTCTTCAGTGTCCACATCACTAAAGATCTATCATGGTCCACACACACCAATATAGTCAGCTTAGTGGTTACAGCATTGGACCAGTAACAGAAAGGTCGCTGGTTCGAATACCCGAGCCCACAAAGTGAAAAATCTGTCGATGTGCTCTTGAGCCAGGCACTTAACCCTAACTTTCTCAAGGGTGACCCTGTAAAACAACATATGCACCTATCTGGTGTATGTGACAATAAAAACTTTGGCATGGACCTTCAGAGTTCTACAGCTGCACCATTGAGAGCATCTTGACTGGCTGCATCACCTCTTGGTAAGGCAACTGCTTGGCATCCAAACGCAAGGCGCTACAGAGGGTAGTGCGTATGGCCCAGTACATCACTGGGGCCAAGATACACCCAATCTGCAACCAACATGACCCTGAACAGCTCCTACCCCCAAACCATATGACTGCTAAATAGTTTAAGTAGTTAACAAAATAGCTACTCAGACTATCTGCATTGACCATTTTTGACTCATCACATACACTGCTGCTACTGTTTATTATCTATCCTGTTGCCTTGTCACTTTATTCCTAGTTATATGTACATACTGTATCTTCCTCAATTACCTCTTACCCCTGCACTTTGACTTGGTACTGGTACCCCGTGTATATAGAAAAGTTATCATTACTCATTGTGTGTTTATTATTATTTCTGTTATTTCTATATTTTCTTTCTTTCTGCATTGTTGGGAAGGGCCCGTAAGTAAGCATTTCACTGTTAGTCTACACCTGTTAGACAGGTGCTCCTAGACCTTAGTGCTGCTTTTGATACCATTGATCACCACATTCTTTAGGAGAGATTGGAAACTCAAATTGGTCTACACGGACAAGTTCTGGCCTGGTTCAGCTCTCATCTGTTGGAAAGATATCAGTTTGTCTCTGTGGATGGTTTGTCCTCTGACAAATCAACTGTAAACTGTGGCTATGGAACCCTGACCTGTTCACCGGACGTGCTACCTGTCCCAGACCTGCTGTTTTCAACTTTCTAGAGACACCAGGAGCGGTAGAGATATTCTGAATGATTGGCTATGACAAGCCAACTGATATTTACTCCTGGGGTGCTGACATGTTGCACCCTTGACAACCACGGTGATTATTATTATTTGACCCTGCTGGTCATCTATGAACATCTGAACATCTTGGCCATGTTCTGTTTATAATCTCCACCCTGCACAGCCAGAGGACTGGCCACCCCTTATAGCCTGGTTCATCTCTAGGTTTCTTCCTAGGTTCTGGCCTTTCTAGGGAGTCTTTCCTAGCCACCATGCTTCTACACCTGCATTGCTTGCTGTTTGGTGTTTTAGGCTGGGTTTCTGTACAGCACTTTGAGATATCAGCTGATGTATGTCACGCCCTGGTCGAAGTATATTGTGTTTGTCTTTATTTATTTGGTCAGGCCGGGGTGTGACATGGGTTTATTGTGGTGTGTTTTGTCTTTGGGTTTTGTTAGGTATTGGGTGTGTGGCTTAGTAGGGGTATCTAGCAAAGTCTATGGCTGTCTGGAGTGGTTCTCAATCAGAGGCAGGTGTGTATCGTTGTCTCTGATTGGGAACCATATTTAGGCAGCCATATTCTTTGAGTGTTTTGTGGGTGATTGTTCCTGTCTTTGTGTTTGCACCAGATAGGGCTGTTTCGGTTTTCACATTTCATTATTTTGTAGTTTATTCTTGTATAGTTTTTTCCTTTATTAAAATATCATGAATCATCATCACGCTGCATTTTGGTCCGATCCTTGTTCCACCTCTTCGTCAGAGGAGGAGATAGAAGAGAACCGTTACAATGTAAGAAGGGCTTTAAAAATAGATGTGATTTGATTTGTTTACAAAGCATGTGATGAATACAATTTATTTGACATGTTATTCTCCTCAAATGTGGAAAATGTAATGCATATGAAAACATGGTTTCACATGTAAAATTTCAACGTGTCAAAACAGATATTTCACATGTGAAAAAGCAAATTCGACGTGTTTTTTGTAAGGGACATCAATTTTTCAGGAAGCCACATGGGGAAGAGGGGGATGGGGAGGCAGAATAATTTATCTAAATGTAAATTCTTTGTGCCTTAATAAAAGCGATTCTTTCTGACTCAGCTGGGATTTAATCTCTTTTTGGCCAGTGTGAATCACCTCTGACTTCCTCCCCTTGCATCCCCTCAGCATTTTCTCCCAATCATATCGGTGTGATCAGGCATGTGTCTGACTTTGATTATTTCCGTTCTCATATGATAGTGAAAGAGTAGAAATGTGTTTTGAATCATCATTATCAGTCTAATATATTGTATGTTTCAAGTTTAACTTGAACCCTAAATATGTAATGGGAGTAATGTTCCTCATTACAAACAAATCATTGTGACTCAGATGTTACTGGATATTGCTCATCATACTAGGTAGGGGCACTGAGTCATTTCATGGTTTTCTAATGTGAACACCAAAACCATTGAGAATGTTTCAGTACCAGATATGGCATATTCCTGGTTGGTTTTCAGACTTTCATACATTATAGACTTTAAAAGATTGCCTCAGATTAGAAACAGTATTGAGGTGTCGACTGTATGTCTACATCAGGCCTGGGCAATTATTTTCCATGGAGGGACACATTAGAATATATTTTTGGCCATCGTGGCCAGAATCATATTACAGGATTATACATCATGTGTATGACTGTGTTGACAGATATATCTACTGTAAATCACATCTAGATATGGTACTTCTTTGACTTTTTTAACAAGTACAGAAATAAACCACATCCATGTTTATTTTCATTATTAAACATGAACTACACGGAGGGAAAAGTACACTGTGCATTCAGCACCACGGACAGAACTCTTGTTAACGGGTATGCACAAAAACACAAAGAGAGAGAGCTCAACATTACATTTAAACTACTCAATCAGCATGAGGAGTGAAGTCTCTGATGGGCATTGACTAGAGCAGGGATGTCAGGTATAGTTTCTGACGTCGCTATGCACAGGATTTCTGAGAGGTGAGAGTCAGTAAGAGGTGATCTGTGCCTTGTTATATTTCATCACTGAAAATATCTGTTCACATACTGTACATAGGTTGACCCAAACAGTACAAACATCTTCTGAGCATGACTCCTAATCTTTGGAAAGTTTTGTTCATCGAGAGGTGCATAGAACCTCGTCAGTGACATTGTTTTGAATAGTTCTCCAATCACTGCATCAGACTGAAAACCGATATGCTCAAGTTGCAGGTCAGAGGGAGCGTTATCCACATAGAAGGTGAAAGGAGATGAAACCAACAACATGCCATTTTCCAACACTATGAAATCCTCCAAAATGACAAGAAAACTTACCGTTCAACGCATGCAGCATCGTTGTATTCTTCTCCCGCTGGTCATCTGATAGGGAACAGACTAGTAGTGTCGGAAGGTCATCTGATAGGGAACAGACTAGTAGTGTCGGAAGGTCATCTGATAGGGAACAGACTAGTAGTGTGGGAAGGTCATCTGATAGGGAACAGACTAGTAGTGTGGGAAGGTCATCTGATAGGGAACAGACTAGTAGTGTGGGAAGGTCATCTGATAGGGAACAGACTAGTAGTGTCGGAAGGTGGGTGAGATTGTTGTCATCTGATAGGGAACAGACTAGTAGTGTCGGAAGGTCATCTGATGGGGAGACTAGTAGTGTCGGAAGGTCATCTGATAGGGAACAGACTAGTAGTGTGGGAAGGTCATCTGATAGGGAACAGACTAGTAGTGGGAAGGTCATCTGATAGGGAACAGACTAGTAGTGTCGGAAGGTCATCTGATAGGGAACAGACTAGTAGTGTGGGAAGGTCATCTGATAGGGAACAGACTAGTAGTGTCGGAAGGTCATCTGATAGGGAACAGACTAGTAGTGTCGGAAGGTCATCTGATAGGGAACAGACTAGTAGTGTCGGAAGGTGGGTGAGATTTTTGGCTTCTACTTGGCGGGTCAGGAGGAGTCATTTTCCCTTGAAGGCTTTGACATGGCTGTACATCTGATGTGCAAAAAGGCCCTTCCCTTGTAGTTTGGAATTCAGTTCATTCATGAGGGCCATGATGTCCACGGTGTAGGCAAAATCAGCCAACCATTCTTTATCTTGCAGTTGAGGGAAATCCACATATTTTCCTTTCATTTGCAAATGCTCAGCAATCTGGTCCCACATCCTTTTAAGCACCTTCCCTAAACTCAGCCATCTCACGTTTGTGTGGTAGGGGAGATCTTCATGACCCGACTCTGTCTCAACTAACAGTGAGACAAACTGCCCGTGGTTTAAAGATGTTGCTCTTTTGAAGTGTACCACTTTAAATGACTGTATCCACAACATGTCTCATTTTCAGAACACATTGAAAGAGCACCTCCTGATGAATAATACAATGCAGGAAAATAATTTTCTCATCTCGGTTCAGCTGAGCTACTTGATCTTGTATCCTTTTCCAAAGGCCAACGTTTTTTCATGTTAAGTTTGGGCACCCGTCATTGGTCACGCTGGACAACTTTTCAAAACTCAGTCCCAGCTTTGCCACACAGTTATTAACCTCCTCCAATAAATATTTCCCTGTGGCTGTGCTCTTCATTGACTACACTGAAGCAAGCTCCTCTGTAATTTCAAAGTCTGGGGTTATGCCTCGTAAGAATATCAACAACTGCGCCGTGTCACGTGCATCACTGCTCTCATCCAGGGCCAAGGAGAAATAGGTGAAATCCTTTACCTTGTCTTTCAACTGACGTTCCATATTCTCTGTGATGTCCTCAACACGCCGTGTCACTGTTAGTCTTGACAGGTAAACATGATCTTTCTTGTCAGGGCAAAGGATTGCTGCAGAGTCAATTAAACATTCTTTAATGAATTCGCCCTCAGCGAATGGCTTGCCATGTTTAGCAATTTTGTGGGACAGTACATATCTAGCTCTTGCAATTCCGCCGTTTGCTGAATGCAGTTTTGTGAAAAGTTATTTGTGCTTTTGCAACTGAGAAAGCAACTCTTTCGATGCACTTGCCCTCTGCTCAGAAGACATATCCCTATATTTCTCTGCATGCTTCGTCTGGAAGTGTCGGGACAAGTTGTAGTCTTTCAAGACAGCGATGCTCTCTTTGCACACTAAGGGCACATACCACACCTGATACCTCAATAAAGAAATATTTCGATGTCCACTCTTGCTGGAACACCCTACATTATTTATACGTGCCTTCAAAATAAATGTCCCGCAAGTGGTGGGAGTGAAATCATCACACAAAGGCAAGTATTCATTGGGCTTTTAATTTGAATAGCAAATACGTTTTTCAAAATGTTACTATCGCAAATTATTTATGTGATCTGAGCATGATTCCTCAGGCCGTATTGAAACAGGTCGCCGGCCTCATACGGCCCCTGGGCCGGCCTTTGCCCAGGCCTGGTCTACACAGTGAATGAAGCAATTGCATTGAGGCTGCAGTGAACTTGAATATATATAGCGCCACGTTTGGTCAAAATGCATATTGCATGTAATTAACTAGGGAAAGCACAGAGATCAACATTCCACATAAGGCTTGTCTACTGTTATTTGATTGATATGTTTATATGGTCGTACCCTACAGTGTGTTTGTAGGTAAAGCACAGCTGACAGATGTGGTGTCCAGTGATACAGAGGAAGAGAGCAAAATTCCAGGTCCCATAGGATGGGAAAGAGTTGATTGTGCAGAAAGTGATTATCTTATTATCAGCAAAACCATATTCCTCCAGTTTCTCACATTCCAAACATGGCCTACATAAGAGAGCTCAGTCTCTCTGCACATTCAACATCCTCTTTGAAGTTAAAGCTGAGAGAGAGAGAGAGATTTTCCCCTGCAAGACAGAAGAAAGAGGGATGGTGTGAAACATTTGAGAACAGAGTAATTGTTGTGATAGCATATGCACACTCTGATACACTGACTCACAGTCAGATACTGGATAATGCTTGGCCAATTGGGCGCCACCCTATGGGACTCCCGGTCACAGCCCGCTGTGACACAGCCGGGGATCAAACCCAGGTCTGTAGTGACGCCAGTGCCTTAGACCGCTGCGCCACTCTGGAGGCCCAGTGACTTCCTATTTTATGCCCCAATTCTGCAATACTGGTATAAAGTGAACTTGTGTAGCACTGGGTGGGGAGCAGAATCTAAGTTTGTTAGCTAGCCCTGGAAAGTCCCTGTACTCTGCTGTAGATCTGTGTGTATTATTTTTGTGTGGTCTCTCAGAATCCTTGTTCAAAGTGTACATCACCCTCATGCTGATCCAAACAACTCAGAGGCTTGGCTTCTCTCTACGAGCTCTACTTTGAGATGTCCCCTCTACTTACACACTCTCTCTCTCTTACTCTCTCGCTCCATCTGCACCCTCTCTCTCCTTCTCTCCTCCGCATATCCCTCCTCCTCTTCTTGGATGTCTCCCTGCTGTGACTGGGCAGAGCTTCAGTGAAAGTTTCCTGGCTTTGAAAACAACTCCAGGGTTCCACAATGTGATGTAGCAATAATTTGTTTTCTTTGGAAGCGACCTGTGCATGCCTTTTTGCATTGACTTGTGTGTGCTTGTTTGTGTGGGTGTACTCCGAGGGTATGTTTTTCAAGCCATAAGATTGCTGAACAGCTAGACGAATCAAATGGCCACCCAGACTATTTACATTAACAGCTACTAGCTGTTTGTTATCTATGCATAGTCACTTTACAAATTACCTCGACTAACCTGTACCCCCGCACATTGGTACCGGTACCCCCTGTATATAGCCTTGTAATTGTTATGTACTTGTCTCTTTTTTGTTTATTTTTATTTTTAAACTTTAGTTTATTTAGTAAATATTTTTTTAAACTCTATTTCTTTATCTGCATTGTTGGTTAAGGGCTTGTAAGTAAGCATTTCGCCGTAAGGTCTACACCTGAGCATGTGACAAATAACATTTGATTTGATATGTTTGAGTAAGTAAGAGTGTGGGTGGAATATTCACTCATGTATACAGGATGATGACTCCTTCCGGGGTTTGTATGACCTCTCATGAACCAGATATACAGAAGACAAGGTGATCTTTCAACACAGCGAGCCCCAGAGACTAGCTGCTGGGCTGGGGAAGAACAGGAGGAGAACCCCCTGTCCCCATCTACCCTTCCCTCCCTCTCCGCCTAGCCCCATCCTGCTCCACACTGCATAAACTAGGCCCGTGCCGATGTGCTTGACTGAAAGTGCATTTGTATTACATGCATTTTCCCAAACATCTGAGAGAGCTGCTGGCTGTGCCGAGGTAGGTAGGGGAGAACAAGAAAGACTCTTTCTTCCTTTCTTGCTGTTCACAGGGTATACTAGTCTCTCTACCTGAAGAATCCCCTGCTTGATTTGTGTGGATGGTCTTCTCCCATCCCTGGTTCAAAGCTGATGACTGAATAGAAGTGACAGTGCAATTGTTTGTCCTGTTATGCTTTACATGTTGCTAATGTAAATAATGCACACACTTCCTGTACAGTCCAGCTGAGACTTGAAAAAAAAAGAAAAATCAGCCAGGCAAACAAAACGTAGGCAAATTGAGTAGCAATAAAAAAAGTTGGTTAGAAAAAGAAGGCACTCCCCCTTTCATAATTTCTATCAGTGTCCTAGTTTCAGAACTTTGAACAATGTGTTTCCCCTTGCCCATACCGTCTCAAAATCAAATCCTCAGTCCCCCCACCCAGACCACAGATATGTGAGTCTCCTGGCTGTGTGGAGTCTGAGAGGAAACCCCAAAGGACGTGACCTCATTATCAGCTATTACCAGTTATCCTGAGAGGGCCTGTGTGTGGGTGGGGGGCTGCTCGGCTCCCTAGGGAACATGAGAGAGAGTGCTGTGAGAGAGGAGTGCAGTCAGAGCGCCCACGACAGTGCACATGTCGTTCTGTCTTTGGCCTCCATATTGTTGAACTCGTCTCTGAAGTATTATTCGCCACCCCCTCTTCCCCCACAGGGTGAAGAAAAGCTGCAAAAGGTAACAGTTAGACAGGATTATACATAACACAATGAAATCGTTGATTTGAAAGGAAGTGCCTCTTTCAGTCACTCACCTTCTCACCTCCACCTCATCCTTGACCTCTAACCCCAGGTACGCTCAATACCACACCTTATAGGTAGAGTCAGGAGTTTTTCCTGAACACTTGACCCAACCAGGAACACCCCATACCAAAGACCATTAATCTGATATTCTAGTATAGTGTAATAGAGGCTAGCATCCTCTTTGCATTACTCATGGAATAGATTTCTGCAAAATATGAAACGCTCCTCTTAAATTAATACAATACTTTTCTGGCAGGGGTTTCATAGTCTCTCTCCTCAGTCCCTCTGGTTTCATTTACCCCCTCTCTGGCTCAATGGTTGTCTCCCTGGGAGGGGGTGCAGACCACTCCACACTGATGGACTGGCTCCCACAGACAATGATAGGCTAGGGAGAGAGTTACTTTGGCACCAGGCCCTGTCTCTGTGCTGTCTCTGTACTGTCTCTGTACTGTCTCTGTACTGCAGTCCACGCCTGCATTTAATCAATCAGCTGAAGCATTTTTATGTGGATTTAGCACCCTGGTAAGTGTTATCTCAATGGATACTCCCAATTTTGTGGGTAATTTAAGTTTGGTGGAGATATATGTTACATCCATTGAGAGAGTGCATAATAAGTAGAAATGTTAGCCTCACTTCGTGTGTTTGCCACAAATGTTCTGGAGAACGGAGATCACATACATCATTTATCAAAGGAAGATGTTTGAGTTCCAACAGTGCAGCTGATGTAACGGACTGAAAAACCAATTACTGGTGAGAAAGCACACACCCCATAGAGGTTTTACTCTGTGAAGTCGTAGCCTACATAAAGAGAGAAAGCTTGGATCCTCTTCCTTAAAAAAAAAAGTTGAAAGAAAAACACTTTTAATCTGCATTGTTTTCTTTGATTTGTAATTCAGTAAAACGTGTTACAGATACATTGGCTGTTTATTTAACCATGGATATGATGATATAATCAAGGCTATTCTTCCCATACTTCAAGGGTTAAGCTACACATATTTACAATTGGCTGCATTATGTCCTTACATCTTTTTTTGTTATTTCTCTCACAGTGTAACAAAGTATCCCTGACTCATAAGAACAATGTTGCAAAATGTGAGTGATACATTCACTCTGCTAATGAAAAAGGACGGAATTAAACGGTTTACAACCTTTTTGCACACGTTCGTGATACATGCCCGGTCAAAGTGGGAATGCCCAATTCGATTGGCCTTTTCAGCAACTTCTCAAACTGTCAGTAGGCTAGATGGATGGTTTCAAAAGCGCCGTCGTCGACACCGCCCTCATCTCCAAGTCCCACCCTTTTTCGCTTCCCCACTCCGCTAACGAACCTCCACTTCCCGAGGAAAAATTCCTGTAGGAAGAATGACGTGAAGACTATCGAAGAGAGAATAGCGACTTCTACCCGACACATATCGCATCAAGTGGCATTTAGAATAAGCTGAACTTGTGCCATTATAAAAGGTATGTGCATATATGTATTTTTATTCTGCTGTGGACAGCTAGGTTCACTGTGGGGTGTCAAATGACAGACAACACGGTCGAATTCCATGCAGGGGAAGCCCAGTCTGATCCCTTTCTGTCCTTGTGTGTGTGTGTGGATATTATTCAACATTCGTGAATAAATATAGTACAGACGTTTGTCTGTTTGTTGACTAACTTGACAATGTTTATACATTGTTGCAAACCCATTGTTGCTCGCTTTTACGACAGAATCACCACACCATGAAGTTGATATAATGGAATCATTTTTTTCCTTCCACCTAGCTTACTAATAGTATTGTAGCTGTCAGGAGTGAATTATTCTCTGTTTGAGTTGACCGTCATTTCCCCTGTGAAATGGCCTTGCTGATGAACTGCAATGTCGCACTTATAACTCGTTTATAACGAGGCGCGTGTGTAACAATCTCACAACAGAGTTGTGATGGATACTGTAGCTCTTATTGAAGAAACAATCATGCTACACTACAGTATTTGCTACGACACGTTTAGGGAACTGTTGAACGAGACCGCGGAGTGACACCGAATAATATAAGTTGGTGGAATGACACATTTTTGACATTCAGTGGCATCATTCTTGGTGAATCCATCTGCTGATAAGTATTGTGCCATCATTGATGTCGCAGCACTAGCTCTACTGTGTTAACATCAGCATGGAAGTTAGTTCTACAGGACTGGACATCTCTGCATGATCTTTTTCTAAATATAAATGTTTGTCTCGGCCTTCTTTGTTGAAAACTCCGTTGTTACACGGCTTGCGTGCAAATTTCCCCTTCTTTTTAGTTGTTTTTGTTTGTAATGAATGGGTGTATCCCAGAAGATGATGCCAGCTCTGTAGCCTACTTTTCCCTAAAATCTTATTTTAGGGTACTGCATTACATGTTTTTGTTATATTTTCGATAATACTGTGAAAGTCACATTGAATCAATGGGACATGCTTATTATGTTTTGTTTTCAAGTGAACTCTATTCCTCTTTCTATCTCCATGTATCTCTCTTTCATCCAGCTCAGCTGTCATTCCCTCATCTTTTCTCCCCTTCACAAACATACCGAGCGGTTTTGATTGAATAGACACAGCGTTTAGGTTTTTCAAAACATCATGTGGTTTCCCTCCAGGCTGGGTCTAGGTCTGTGCCATCTGCCTTGACACCCAGCTTTAAAAATAAACACCCTTGGCCTTCCACTTCAAAACGGTGTTAATGTGAGGGCAGACACGTTTCATGAAGTCCAGGTCACTCTCACATTTTCCACACTTGTTATAGCAACTCCAAGGCCGCAGCAAATGTTCTTCCACCATAAATCCCACCATTCTAAATTAGAATGGTAGGTTGTCATCTTTGCGTATTGCTTTCCGTTTTTAAAATAGTTACAATAGAGAGCAGTTAAATAATTATGTCTTGCTGAAAAGTGAACATGGATTCATAGGACAGCCGGGCCCTATACCTCTCACCACGTTCCCCTTTCTCCACCTCCACCTTTCTTCAAAATAATCTTGAGGCCTCTTGTCCCCTTTATTCTGCTTCTTTTCTCAATGCTCCTGGCTTGACTAACCAGGCTTGGGGCTGAGTGAGACATGCTCACTGAAACCGTGGCCGCTCTGGCTGTAGTCCACCCCCAGTGATGTCCCTGTTTAGCCTACTATAGTCTGCCTACCTACTGGATAAAGATGACAAGAATGAGGATGATGGGGATGAGTCCAACTGATCTTTTCTTTACAACCTTACTCCCCACATTCAGGCACATAACCCCCTGAATGAATGTCTGAATACTAACTGGGCTTGCTTTGGTAAGCTACTTAATGGCTACGTGATGTTTGGGTCAGCTAAACAGACAGACCCAAATACTGAGATAATTCACATCTCGAGTGGGTTTCTTCTCACACACACACACACATACACACATGCACACACGCAGATGGACAACTCCACCGTGTGTGGTTGTCACGGCAACGCCACATTTTTAGGATGGCAGAGACCCATCTGCTTGCCTGCCACATGCAGCACGCTGTGTGTCTGTGAACTGACATTCTGAATCTGTGTATGTGTGTGTAATAGCAATAACTACACAGGATTGATGTACCGCTTTTCTGAAAACCCAAAGACTCCACGCTACATGTAGAGTAGACTATGCCTTTGGCTTTGAAAATACCTCTCCTTTTTCTTATTTCCTGTGTGGAATATCAGCATCCTCCAATACCTCTACACCCATCTCAACACTTACATAAACAATGTCAGAATATAACAATGGCTCATAGAGTACTGGTGGTTAAGTGTAGCACGGCTACTCTTTTAGTGAATGTCCAGGATAAATACTGGAGGTTATACTGTGTTTATTTTTGGTGCAATCAAGAGCAATTGGTATGTAGCCTGCCTGCCAAATTGACAGTGTACCTACAATCATTCTCGCTAAATGCATTCCATTCCTCCACACCCAGCTCTTTAACCTCTCATAGTGTTTGCTCTCAAACCCCCTTCTCTATTCCCTTTGCTCTCTCTCTCTCTCTCACTCTCTCTCTCTCTCTCTCTCTCTCTCGCTCTCTCGCTCCCCCCTCTAACCTCTCTCTAATCCAGTTATTTGACTGACATGTCTTTGGGCTTTGAAGTCAAGTTGCTGTCAACAGGAGATCCATAAATATAGCTATTTATTCCCGACTGGAAGACGTCTCCAGAAGAAAAACAATTGACCAATCAGAGCTGACGTCAGTAGAACTCTGTGGCACTGGGTGTAATAAGTAATGACTGTTATTAACAGGAGCCATTTCCTCTATCAGCTCTGGGCTGGTAAGTTCATGGTCAGGGACAGAGACCCTAAGACCGATTTGATGTCTAGAAGCTCCTATTGCAGTGCTGTCTCAGCCCCATGACCATGCTTATTGTCATATCATCAGTCTTAGGATGGATATACAGTCTGAGGCTTGGCTTAATGACTGATCCAGAAGCTCATTAACGCTTTGACACTTACCAACACACTGGTGTGATCATTCTAAAGTGGCCCCTGCAGCGTATGCTCAAGCCGGTGTGATTAGAACGGCTATTTAGAATTTGCATAAACACAGTCTTTACAACATTATGTCCTGAATGTGACCAGTTTATTTTTGGATGCAATGTTCAGACATTCACAGAACACAATCGGTCATATTTAGCTAACATTCGGCTGACGGCAACCACAATATGAATGAGCTAATAGCAAATACTATTTACAATTCATCACATCACGGGTGAGCTCACCATTGATCAAAATAATTGAGTAAAAAACATTTGAAAAACAGAAAGTAATCCGCCGTAATCCGTAGTTTGTGCGCGCCGCCGTATTTGTTTTTTCCCCCCCGTACCAACCAAAGATAGGAAGAGAGGACTAGATGAGTTGGGTCTGTTTGCAGTATGCATGTTGAATGGGGTGTGTCGTCTACTATCATTCACTGCCCTTCATTCACTCCCGGAAGTTTACTCGAAAGATGCGTGAACTATCCCTTCGCCTCCTTTTGTTATAGCATCTTTGGCCTGACAGATGTGACCCCCAAAATGCATTGTATAATGTCAAGAAACATGGCGCGACAGATAGCTGGCAAATAGCTTAGCATAAGCTGATCATAATCAATGTAACCTTCAAAAAAGTATTTTACATACGTGTTCATTACAATCTACGCAAAATTTGAATGCATGATTTGTCACCAGCACTTGAAAACATGTGAATAAAACAGTAAATACATTATGCTCCATACATACGGTATGCTACAGTAGAAACTATAGCATGATATATAGAAAATAAGGCACTTACTTTGATAGGAACACACACATGTCCAAAGTTAATTGTAAGGAAAACAACAATAAAGTGCTTCTACACCTGCATTGCTTGCTGTTTGGGGTTTTAGGCTGGGTTTCTGTACAGCACTTTGAGATATCAGCTGATGTACGAAGGGCTATATAAATACATTTGATTTGATTTGATTTAAAGGCAATGCGAGTGCCAGCCAGAAAATGTGCCAGGAGAAAAAGTTTGTGCAAGATGTCTGCACACTTGATCTGGGGAAACACTGGGGGAAGTGCTTGGGCTCTCTTCAAAGAGAGAAGTTAATATAGCTGTAAAGCCTCAAACATAAATTGTCCGCAACAGTGAAGTGGGCTACTTCTATGTGAATTAATGAGGAGGCGGAACACACCTCAATTCAAACTGTTGTTAGAAAATATATATTTTTTGAAAATAATTAGAAATTGGATTAGAAACATAGCCTATAGATAATTAGAAACATAGCCTATAGATAATTAGCAGCCAGCGGGTCCCGTGGTTTGAGGGCAGCGTGGGTTAACTGGGGCGGCAGGGTAGCCTAGTGGTTAGAGTGTTGGACTAGTAACCGGAAGGTTGCAATTTCAAACCCCCGAGCTGACAAGGTACAAATCTGTCGTTCTGCCCCTGAACAGGCAGTTAACCCACTGTTCCTAGGCCGTCATTGAAAATAAGAATTTGTTCTTTAACTGACTTGCCTAGTTAAATAAAGGTAAAATAAAATAAAAATAAAAAACTGTCCGGTTACGTAACAATCACATTTTGGAACAGTGAGTGCATTCTGACATCTCACGCGTAAAGAAACTCACGCTGGGGCGACCGTTAGAGATATTTAGAACTCACACTTGAAAAGGTTAAGAGATAAGAGACAGTTTTTGTTTGCGTGATGGTATCCTAATCTCTCAATTGAATTATCCGCCTTCTGCAGAGCTAACTTGTGACACACCACTGTGATAACGAATGATATGGCTGACATCCAGAGATCTGCATAGTGTTCAGTATGGCACAGTCTCACAGATTTAGATATTATCTTGTATGTAGAGGATCATATATCAATAACCAGCATCCATCACTATTTTACTTGAGCTCTTGAGACAGTTAGGGTTGGTTCGCGTAATTTGCTTTTGGCTGTCCAGTCAGTCGTGTCTGTCCATGCTCTGAGCAGCTAGGTTGGTGAGCTGTTTACCCTTGCTTTAAGATTGAGACTTGTGGCTCTGATGAGGAGCTGTGATAAGACAGATGTTGATTTAGTGTTAGCATCTCTCTCTGTATTTCTCTCTCTGTCTGTCTTTCATTCTCTGTCTTTCTCTCTCTCTCTCTCTCTGTCTGTCTTTCTCTCTCTGTCTATCTGTCTTTCTCTCTCTCTGTCATTCTCTCTCTGTCTTTCTCTCCCTTTTTCTCTCTCTTTGTTGCTATCTGTCTCTCTCTTTGCATGTCTGCCTGTCTCTCTCTCTGTCTGCCTGTGTCTCTGTCAGCCTGTCTGCCTGTCTGTCTGTCTGTCTGTCTGTCTGTCTGTCTGTCTGTCTGTCTGTCTGTCTGTCTGTCTGTCTGTCTGTCTGTCTGTCTGTCTGTCTGTCTGTCTGTCTGTCTGTCTCTCTCTCTTGTAACCTGTCATCTTAATTGGGTGTTTGAACAGAATAAAAGCACCTTCTCAACACTTGTTGTTTGGCCTTGTCATTCTGTAGCTCTGGCCAAACCTGGGAGAACGGAGGGAAGAAAAGGCTCTGTATCAATAATGAGAGGATCTAGGAGGAATTTGCTGGCCTTTGCATAGTAATATATTTGTCCTATTTCACACATGTACAAGTGTGTATTATACGCATGTGTGAATTGGAAGTGTGTTTTTTGCATATCCCAAATCCCCAAAGACACACTCGGAGACTGCATATTTCACTGGAACACAGTGGAAGAATGACCTTGCTTGCAATGCATATGGACTCAGGGGCACATGGCTCCTCTGAACGTTTTGATGACTTAACATCAGCTGTTACAGATAGTAGTGGATTGTCTCAATAGTGCTCCGTTCTGAGTTTAAGCATTAAAAGGAATAGTGCATCACAACGGTTTAGAAAACGCTCTGATTCAGAGGCTATTGATGTGAACTCCGTACTGCCTGCAAGTCTTTCCATGTGAAGCTGACAGAATGCCTAACTTTAGCTTTATATAAGACATTGTAATTACTGTTTGGCAGTAATGTTACATTTGAGCAAGGCATGGAATGCCTTTGGTCTGGTCTGTCAATGGGGCATCACTATCGAGCAATCTTGCTGTGGTTGCTGCCGTTAAAGCAACCTTCTGTTTAACTCTAGCGTCCTTAACCCGAGAGTGTGTGTTGTGAGAGAGTGACTTTAACGTTGTTTTCAGAGATTGTTATGTTGTTGTCCAGAGACCACAGGAAGGAGATTTGGGTGGAGCAGACAGCATAGTTGGGGAATTGACTGACCACCACTGACAAACCCCCTATTCCCTTCCCTCTCCTTCCAACCTGGAAACAAGTTTGGCTGCTCTCTCTCCAGGGAGTGACCGTAAGTCATCCTGTAGCCTTTTGGGTGGGACAAACGGACTGACATCATTGGACGATCTGTGCCTCTCTAAGCAGTCTGCCAGATGCACCAGAAGCAGCTGCTAGTGGCTTTAGGTTGAGAGGGACTGTGGCATGCTATGCACTTCATTATTAGAGAAAGAGGCCCCTATTTACGTCCACAGAGTGCAGACATCAGACCTGGTTTGGTCCGTCAGTGGAACGAATGGTGAGGAGGACCAGGCCTCGGCTACATTAAAGAACCTAGCTCTGCTCTCCCTAATGTTATAGAGCCCAGATTCCATTGGGCGCTGTGTATTTATGAGTGTGTTTGGTGTCTATAAAAGACGCAAGTGTGTCATGCAAACCAAATGTAGGTACATGTCTGTAATAAAAGCACTGATGCAAAACAAGTCATAGGCAGTCTGTGTTTATGGATCGTTTATTGAAATTGAATTAATCTCTTTAACTTTTCATTGGTGGAGGCCAAGACTACCATCAGCCTTGACCAGACCAATAATATGAGCTCATGAATGCTGGTATGCCTTCTTTTATTGTCGTCCTGTTTCCTCTGTGCATGTTGATGAGAAGACCATGAGAGAGATTTATTTTGGGCTGGCGTCAGTTCGGCCTTTCATAGTGACGTGAGGGAGGACTATGTTCCTATGTTCCTCACATGAAGGTCTCTGAAGCCTCATCCAACTGCTGTGCAGCACTCAAAGCCAGTTACACAGAAATACCCACAGGTAGTCTGACCACACTGACCACACTGACTGAATGGGCTTTGTTGTGATGATCCGCCACCAACTGGGACAACATGTGAGTCTCAGACAATAACGTTTGTCAGCCTCTGTTGAGTTTCCTGGAGTTATTCGGTTTCCCTGTCTTGGCAGTTGGCGTCACAGTAAAACCATTCCTTCTGGGAGAGCCTATCATAATGTCTGATCCTGTGGTTTCTCTCCGTCCGCCCATGTGCAGACAGATTTAGAGAGCTTTAATGCTCAATTACTTCTGCCTTACAGCCGCCACCACTTACTCATGATGCCCGGCTAATAGGGTTGGGCCCCCTGTCAGGAACAGGACCCTCTGATGTAAAGTAAGAACAAGTAACTCTTCAAAAATCTCTGCACAGTTGCTCAGCACAACTCCAGGCATCTCTACCTATACAGTGTCTTGCGAAAGTATTCGGCCCCCTTGAACTTTGCGACCTTTTGCCACATTTCAGGCTTCAAACATAAAGATATAAAACTGTATTTTTTTGTGAAGAATCAACAACAAGTGGGACACAATCATGAAGTGGAACGACATTTATTGGATATTTCAAACTTTTTTAACAAATCAAAAACTGAAAAATTGGGCGACAGTTGACTGGTGTGTTTACAGACATATTCAATCTCTCCCTATCCCAGTCTGCTGTCCCCACATGCTTCAAGAGGGCCACCATTGTTCCTGTACCCAAGAAAGCAAAGGTAACTGAACTAAATTACTATCGTCCTGAAGCACTCACTTCTGTCATCATGAAGTGCTTTGAGAGACTAGTCAAGGATCGTATCACCTCCATCTTACCTGTCACCTTAGACCCACTATAATTTGCTTACCGCGCCAATAGGTCCATAGACGATGCAATTGCCATCACACTAAACACTGCCCTATCCCATCTGGACAAGTGGAATAGCTATGTAAGAATGATGTTATTTGACTATAGCTCAGCATTCAACACCATAGTGTTGTCTGAACCCCGCCCTGTGCAATTGGGTCCTGGACTTCCTGGCGGGCCGCCCCCAGGTGGTGAAGGTAGGAAACAACACCTCCACTTCGCTGATTCTCAACACTGGGGCCCCACAAGGGTGCATACTCAGCCCCCTCCTGTACTCCCTGTTCACACATGACTGCGTGGCCAAGCACGCTTCCAACTAAATCATCAGGTTTGCAGACACTAACACTATAACAACGACAAGACAACCTACCGGGAGGAGTTGAGGGCTCTGGGAGTGTGGTGCTAAGAAAATAACCTCTCACTCAACAAAACAAAAGAGATGATCGTGGACTTCTTGAAACAGCAGAGGGAGCGTCACCCATCCACATCGACGGGACAGCAGTGGAGAAGGTGGAAAGTTTTAAGTTCCTCGGCATACACATCACTGACAAGCTGAAAGGGTCCACCCACACAGACAGCGTGGTGAAGAAGGTGCAACAGCGCCTCTTCAACCTCAGGAGGCTGAAGAAATTAGGCTTGTCACCTAAAACCCTCACAAACTTTTACAGATGCACAATTGAGAGCCTCCAGTCAGGCTGTATCACCGCCTGGTACGGCAACTGCACTGCCCACAACCGCAGGGCTCTCCAGAGGGTGGTGCGGTCTGCACAACCCATCACTGGGGGAAAACTACCTGCCCTCCAGGACACATACAGCAGCTGATGTCACAGGAAGGCCAAAAAGATCATCAAGGTCAACAACCACCCGAGCCACTGCCTGTTCACCCTGCTATCATCCAGAAGGCATCAGTACAGGTGCCTCAAAGCTGGGACCGAGAGACTGAAAACAGCTTCTATCTCAAGGCCATCAGACTGTTAAATAGCCATCACTAGCACAGATAAACTACTGCCTATATACACAGACTTGAAATCATTGGCCACTTTAATAAATGGAACACTAATGTCACTTTAATAATGTTTACATATCTTGCATTACTCATCTTGTATGTACAGTATATACTGTATTCTCTACTAGTCTACTGTATCTTAGTCTATGCTGCTCTGACATTGCTCGTCCTTATATTTATATATTCTTAATTCCATTCCTTACTTAGATTTGTGTGTATTGGGTATATATGTTGTGAAATTGTTAGGTATTACTTGTTTCATACTGCTGCACTGTCGGAACTAGAAGCACAAGCATTTCGCTACACCTGCAATAACATCTGCTAAACACCTGTATGTGACCAATATAATTTGATTTGAAGGTGCTTTAATCCATACTTAACAGCACAGCCTGTATCCCTTTACTGCAACTTAACACCTACTACTAACTGGACTGAGGATCTGTCCCCACACCAGCGTTTGTGACTAACTCCTTTTACCCCACCCCACTGTGTTACAGAACTAGTATGGACTCAGTCCTGTGGTGAGGGTTTGGGCATATTGCACTTAGCGGCAACGCATAGCCAGGTGCCTGCTTGATGTTACGGCCACAGTATTTACCATCCCATTTCATTTTTTCCTTACTCCTTGACACTTGCCGCGAGTCAAACAAACTCACTGAGAGTCTCTATCGTGTTCTCTCTCTCTCTCGCTCTCCCTTACTCTCCTTGACACCTGTCTACCCAAACAATTTATTGACTTAACCTTTAAGTTGTGTGTAAATAATGGCTCTTTAGAGGCAGCTTGTACACTCATCCACTTGGCTGATGTGTTCATGAGCACACTTTACACTGAGAGTGAAGAAACACTGGGACCCATCCTAGGAGGTAAAGTCATCCCATGAAGTTCCTCAACAACATGTGATGTGGTACATTTCCAATTTTTATTCAACCGTGCAAGCTGAAATTGTGTTACTGCAAATTACTCCTGATTGTGGTGGCATGTTTATCGATACTATTTGAATGGAAAAGAAATGCTGTTTTGGGGACAGGAATGATTAAGGAAAGGGGAGCCGAGAGACAGGGGGACAGATGGGAGGGTGTGGTGGACTAGTGGTGTTTTCGTCTGATTGAAACAGCAGGACTCCTCACTGAGCTGACGGGCCCTGCAGAGAGGAGCAGCTCCACTGAGGAGGAGAGGAGAAGCAGGATTCACTCTGTCGCTCAGAATCTGCTCTAACCACCATAGCCCCAGTAGTGAGAGCAGAGAGGCAGGAGGAGGAAGGAGAAGATAGTGGGAAGAATAGAGGAGTGGTACCATTGGACAAGGAGAAGGAATGAGGTGATGGTAGAAGAGAGGATAAACTGACTAAACTGAGGGATAGTGGATATATTGGGATTGTTTATTTTGCACCTCCTGACAATCTACTGTGACGGGTGTCTTCTCCCTACACCCCCAGCTTCGTTCAAACAAATGTCCTAATCCTGCTGGGTCATTGCAGTGCATGCAGGAGATGCCTGTAAGGGGGGTTAAGTCGTCTCATCCCCCGGCCCACAGGACAGGTCTGAGCCTTGTGTCACTCTGCTCCAACAAGGAAATAACCTAACAACGGACCAGATGGCCTTTACAACCAACTTTATGTGTGTTTCTGTTGGAGTTTGTATGGGTGATTTGCCCCTCCCTCTCTACCCCCTAATCCCAGAAAGTTTGACCCCCCCTAATGCAGAGCGATAAATTGGGGTTTGTACTCCGTCCAAACCAGCCATGTCAGTATTCGACGTCCATCCATGTCTGAGGACGTCGGGAGATGATGTGGAAACTGGGCACTAGGTGCACCAGTGAGCACCGTTACCTTCAAGTAGGTTTCAGTTTTACTAGGGTGTTGTGGACGGGAATGGTGAAGCATAGGAACAGAAGGTTCCAAGTTCAAATCCAGTGATAGAAAGTTGTTTTTTAAATGTTTGTTTTAAGACAATCCTAAACATGAACCCTTACCTTAACCATTCCGAGTTAATGCCTAACCTTAAGGTAAGGGTTAAGGCTTGGGATAGGCTTAATACAAAAATATGTATATAGAAATATATATATATATATATTTTTTGTTGCTGAATTCAAACTTGCAACCTTTGGAATTAGAGACAGAATGCCTAACCTTAAGAAAAATAACAATTAATCCTATCCCAAACCTTAACCTTTACCTTAAATATTTAGAGTTAACCCTTACCTTAAGGTTAGGCATTAAGGCTTGGGATAGGCTTAATACAAACATTTAAAAACCTACTTTCTATTGCTGGATTCGAAATAGCAACCTTTGCATCAGAGGCAGAATGCCTAACCTTAAGATTTCGGGTGTTAATGCCTAAACTTAACACTAACCTTAAAGTTTATGCAGCAATAGCCCATCAAAATGAATTCATTTGTTTCACGCTTTGAAGCTCGTACCCTGCAGTCAGATGTGATCTACTCTTGGCTTAGGAGCTGTAACACAGGGCTGAAAGATATATAGTCTCACCAAGCTGCAGAGAGCAGGCAGTGAAACATGCAGTCAAACAGTATCTCTCCAGCCCTCCATCACTTCCTGGCCTGCCTGGGCTCTGTGCTGGCTGCTGAATAAATGATGGCTATTTGATACTGCACCACACTGTGATGCAGAGCTGCTTTAGACTCAGGACACTCAGTCAGCAATACACAGGGAGAGACAACTCTGAGACAGAGCAAGGTCACTATGCTGAACCCAGCACATCATTGCAACAACACCGGCACCAGGTAGCCTGGAGCGTTGGGCCAGTAACCGAAAGGTCACTATGCTGAACCCAGCACATCATTGCAACAACACCGGCACCAGGTAGCCTGGAGCGTTGGGCCAGTAACCGAAAGGTCGCTACCTCGAATCCATGAGCCGACAAGGTATAAAATATGTCGCTGTGCCCTGGAGCAAGGCATGTAGCCCTAATTGCTCCAGGGTGTGGCTGGCTGTGACTCCACTCTCCAAGGGTGTCTCAGGGGGAGTTGGGATACACAAAATACACATTTCCAATTCACACGTGTGTAATACACTCTTGTACATGTGTGAAATTAGACAAATAACTATACCAAATTATTATTACATATCAGTGAAGCCTTCAAGATATGTTCAATATGTGTGTTGTGTTGCGTGCATTTGTTTATGCAGACATGTACAGTCGTGGCCAAAAGTTTTGAGAATGACAAAAATATGAATTTACTCAAAGTTTGCTGCTTCACTGTCTAGATATTTGTGTCAGATTTGACTATGGAATACTGAAGCATTTACAAGCATTTCATAAGTGTCAAAGGCTTTTATTGACAATTACATGAAGTTGATGCAGAGTCAATATATGAAGTGTTGACCCTTCTTTTTCAAGACCTCTGCAATCCGCCCCGGCATGCTGTCAATTAACTTCTGGGCTACATCCTGACTGATGGCAGCCCATTCTTGCATAATCAATGCTTGGCGTTTGTCAGAATTTGTGGGTTTTTGTTTGTCCACCCGCCTCTTGAGGATTGACCACAAGTTCTCAATAGGATTCAGGTCTGGGGAGTTTCCTGGCCATGGACCCAAAATATTGATGTTTTGGTCCCCGAGCCACTTAGTCATCACTTTTGCCTTATGGCAAGGTGCTCCATAATGCTGGAAAAGGCATTGTTCGTCACCAAACTGTTCCTGGATGGTTGGGAGAAGTTGCTCTCAGAGGATGTGTTGGTACCATTCTGTATTCATGGCTGTGTTCTTATGCAAAATTGTGAGTGAGCCCACTCCCTTGGCTGAGAAGCAACCCCGCACATGAATGGTCTCAGGATGCTTTACTGTTGGCATGACACAGGACTGATGGTAGCGTTCACCTTGTCTTCTCCGGACAAGCTTTTTTCCAGATGCCCCAAACAATCGGAAAGGGGATTCATCAGAGAAAACGACTTTACCCCAGTCCTCAGCAGTCCAATCCCTGTACCTTTTGCTGAATATCAGTCTGTCCCTGATGTTTTTCCTGGAGAGAAGTGGCTTCTTTGCTGCCCTTCTTGACACCAGGCCATCCTCCAAAAGTCTTCGCCCTCACTGTGCGTGCAGATGCACTCACACCTGCCTGCTGCCATTCCTGAGAAAGCTCTGTACTGGTGGTGCCCCGATCCCGCAGCTGAATCAACTTTAGGAGACGGTCCTGGCGCTTACTGAACTTTCTTGGGCGCCCTGAAGCCTTCTTCACAACAATTGAACCGCTCTCCTTGAAGTTCTTGATGATCCGATAAATGGTTGATTTAAGTGCAATCTTACTGGCAGCAATATCCTTGCCTGTGAAGCCCTTTTTGTGCAAAGCAATGATGACGGCACGTGTTTCCTTCCAGGTGACCATGGTTGACAGAGGAAGAACAATGATTCCAAGCACCACCCTCCTTTTGAAGCTTCCAGTCTGTTATTCGAACTCAATCAGCATGACAAATCAAATCAAATGTATTTGTCACATACACATGGTTAGCAGATGTTAATGCGAGTGTAGCGAAATGCTTGTGCTTCTAGTTCCGACAATGCAGTAATAACCAACAAGTAATCTAACTAACAATTCCAAAACTACTGTCTTATGCACAGTGTAAGGGGATAAGAATATGTACATAGAGATATATGAATGAGTGATGGTACAGAGCAGCATAGGCAAGATACAGTAGATGGTATCGAGTACAGTATATACATATGAGATGAGTATGTAAACAAAGTGGCATAGTTAAAGTGGCTAGTGATACATGTAATTACATAAGGATGCAGTAGATGATATAGAGTACAGTATATACGTATACATATGAGATGAATAATGTAGGGTATGTAAACATTATATTAGGTAGCATTGTTTAAAGTGGCTAGTGATATATTTTACATAATTTCCCATCAATTCCCATTATTAAAGTGGCTGGAGTTGAGTCAGTGTGTTGGCAGCGGCCACTCAGTGTTAGTGGTTGCTGTTTAACAGTCTGATGGCCTTGAGATAGAAGCTGTTTTTCAGTCTCTCGGTCCCAGCTTTGATGCACCTGTACTGACCTCGCCTTCTGGATGATAGCGGGGTGAACAGGCAGTGGCTCAGGTGGTTGTTGTCCTTGATGATCTTTATGGCCTTCCTGTGACATTGGGTGGTGTAGGTGTCCTGGAGGGCAGGTAGTTTGCCCCCGGTGATACGTTGTGCAGACCTCACTACCCTCTGGAGAGCCTTACGGTTGTGGGCGGAGCAGTTGCCGTACCAGGCGGTGATACAGCACGCCAGGATGCTCTCGATTGTGCATCTGTAGAAGTTTGTGAGTGCTTTTGGTGACAAGCCGAATTTCTTCAACCTCCTGCGCTGCTGCGCCTTCTTCACGATGCTGTCTGTGTGAGTGGACCAATTCAGTTTGTCTGTGATGTGTATGCCGAGGAACTTAAAACTTACTACCCTCTCCACTACTGTTCCATCGATGTGGATAGGGGGGTGTTCCCTCTGCTGTTTCCTGAAGTCCACAATCATCTCCTTAGTTTTGTTGACTTTGAGTGTGAGGTTATTTTCCTGACACCACACTCCGAGGGCCCTCACCTCCTCCCTGTAGGCCGTCTCGTCGTTGTTAGTAATCAAGTCTACCACTGTTGTGTCGTCCGCAAACTTGATGATTGAGTTGGAGGCGTGCGTGGCCACGCAGTCATGGGTGAACAGGGAGTACAGGAGAGGGCTCAGAATGCACCCTTGTGGGGCCCCAGTGTTGAGGATCAGCGGGGTGGAGATGTTATTGCCTACCCTCACCACCTGGGGGTGGCCCGTCAGGAAGTCCAGTACCCAGTTGCACAGGGCGGGGTCGAGACCCAGGGTCTCGAGCTTGATGACGAGCTTGGAGGGTACTATGGTGTTAAATGCCGAGCTGTAGTCGATGAACAGCATTCTCACATAGGTATTCCTCTTGTCCAGATGGGTTAGGGCAGTGTGCAGTGTGGTTGAGATTGCATCGTCTGTGGACCTATTTGGGCGGTAAGCAAATTGGAGTGGGTCTAGGGTGTCAGTTAGGGTGGAGGTGATATGGTCCTTGACTAGTCTCTCAAAGCACTTCATGATGACGGAAGTGAGTGCTACGGGGCAGTAGTCGTTTAGCTCAGTTACCTTAGCTTTCTTGGGAACAGGAACAATGGTGGCCCTCTTGAAGCATGTGGGAACAGCAGACTGGTATAGGGATCGATTGAATATGTCCGTAAACACACCAGCCAGCTGGTCTGCGCATGCTCTGAGGGCGCGGCTGGGGATGCCGTCTGGGCCTGCAGCCTTGCGAGGGTTAACACGTTTAAATGTTTTACTCACCTCGGCTGCAGTGAAGGAGAGGCCGCATGTTTTCGTTGCAGGCCGTGTCAGTGGCACTGTGTTGTCCTCAAAGCGGGCCAAAAAGTTATTTAGTCTGCCTGGGAGCAAGACATCCTGGTACGTGACTGGGCTGGTTTTCTTCTTGTAGTCCGTAATTGACTGTAGACCCTGCCACATACCTCTTGTGTCTGAGCCGTTGAATTGAGATTCTACTTTGTCTCTATACTGACGCTTAGCTTGTTTGATAGCCTTGCGGAGGGAATAACTGCACTGTTTGTATTCAGTCATGTTACCAGTCACCTTGCCCTGATTAAAAGCAGTGGTTCGCGCTTTCAGTTTCATGCGAATGCTGCCATCAATCCACGGTTTCTGGTTAGGGAATGTTTTAATCGTTGCTATGGGAACGACATCTTCAACACACGTTCTAATGAACTCGCACACCGAATCAGCGTATTCGTCAATGTTGCTGTCTGACGCAATACGAAACATATCCCAGTCCACGTGATGGAAGCAGTCTTGGAGTGTGGAATCAGCTTGGTCGGACCAGCGTTGGACAGACCTCAGCGTGGGAGCTTCTTGTTTTAGCTTCTGTTTGTAGGCAGGGATCAGCAAAATGGAGTCGTGGTCAGCTTTTCCGAAAGGAGGGCGGGGCAGGGCCTTATATGCGTCGCGGAAGTTAGAGTAACAATGATCCAAGGTTTTTCCCGCCCTGGTTACGCAGTCGATATGCTGATACAATTTAGGGAGTCTTGTTTTCAGATTAGCCTTGTTAAAATCCCCAGCTACAATGAATGCAGCCTCAGGATGTATGGATTCCAGTTTGCAAAGAGTCAAACAAAGTTCGTTCAGAGCCATCGATGTGTCTGCTTGGGGGGGAATATATACGGCTGTGATTATAATCGAAGAGAATTCTCTTGGTAGATAATGCGGTCTACATTTGATTGTGAGGAATTCTAAATCAGGTGAACAGAAGGATGATCTCCAGCCTTGTCCTCATCAACACTCACACCTGTGTTAACGAGAGAATCACTGACATGATGTCAGCTGGTCCTTTTGTGGCTGGGCTGAAATGCTGTGGAAATGTTTTTTTGGTGATTCAGTTAATTTGCATGGCAAACAGGGACTTTGCAATGAATTGCAATTCATCTGATCACTCTTCATAACATTCTGGAGGCAGCAGACTTAGTGAAAATTAATATTTGTGTCATTCTCAAAACCTTTGGCCATGACTGTATACAGTATATGTGTGGTAACCAATCCTTAGCTGATAAAACGATTTACACGCTTCAATGAGGCAGAAGGCCGTGTGTTGTTGTTCTGGATGGCCAGATACCGAGCAACAATGACAAAAAACTGCCATGTGGGGAATCGTAAGTGGCTCATTTCAGTTAGTATTATCTTGTTCTTGATACCTTGAGGTGTTTTGACTCATGTCACGTCCATGCTTATGTGGCAAAAAAAACTGCTAGCTAGCTAACAAACAACTGTAACAATGTATTTGAGAGGCAACAAGTGCCCATTGTGCAACATTATTTATATTTTCAATAAACATTGGAGACGAAATGTAGTTAACATGTTGTTAACAATCTAAGCCAACCCTGTCTGTTTTGCTCCATAGCTCCTGGGTCTCTTTCATGGGTTACATGGCTGTGTCTTATTTCCCCTCTGCTGCTGCCCAAACCTCCCTCAGAACAAAAGAGCCACAGAGCCGTGGCCCACTGGTGAAAAACTTTTATAGTGTGTTTATTGGGATGCCAAACAAGCTTCATTTAGTTTCAGCAAAAGAGAGAAAGCGTCGGGTCATTCAACTACACACACACACAAACACACGCCTTACACCCAAATTTTGTACACACAAAAGGATTTTCATAAGAGCCCATAGTGTCAGAACGGGTAGTGAAAAGGAGTGAACATTCGCTCTGCACTCCAACCCGACACACGTTACCACAAGCGCTCACACGATGAGTCACACACTCATTCACACATTCTTCCATGGTACTTCCTCATACTTACACAGCCGTGACATCTCCTATTCATTCCCCTGCTCTCCTTTCACCTACCCTCCCATCTCTCATCTGCCTCTCCTCTCTAATGGGTAATGGGGCCGGTAGTAAATCACATGAGTGTGTTTGTGCCTGCATGGTGGATGGCGGAAGGGCAGGCTGACTCTGGGCTTTAAATAACCTGTATGTTTTTATATCCAGAGGGGGAACCCCATCAATAGAGGCCTCTACTCTCCCATCTGCTGCCCTCTGAAAAGCCTGTTATACCCCCCCAACTACGGCTGAGTCGGCTGCCCTGTCAAAGGCCTCCTCTCCTCCCTCCTCTTCTCCACCTCTCCCTCAGCTACTGCCTCACATGGTCTGCTCTGCTCCCTCCCTAATTATCTGACTGAAATGTCTCTCACTCACCACATCTTTCCCTATTCCTTATCAAGGCTGCCGCTTTTCTGTCACCCGGATCTCAGTAACCACATGGTCTATCCAGCCACTGAAGCTGTCCATTTCCTTCACAAGTCTCGGCGTGCTCGGCTTCACGGTCTGTGAATGTGAATACTGGCATTTCTACTTCTCTCCAGTTCTCCGTCTTTGTTTCTTTGCAAAATCCCTTTCCATAGCTCGAGGGAGTTAAGGCAATGCACATCGTTATTCACGTCATATATTATCCTTCACATATGTTTCCCATTGCGAGGCACTAGTGATTCATACTGTACAACATATTTAACATGGCAAGTCAACAATGATCCACGTGTCGCCATACAATCCATAGAAGCCGTTTAATCAAGCACATAGGGTTCAGCGTTTGCATTTTGCACTGACCCGTCACCCACGCTATTTTGACCTTCGGTCGAAGCTCTTCTTTAAGCTTTCCAGTCTTTTATTGCTTTACCATTGCCTCACTGTTTACCACCCCTCTTTTTCCTCAACCCTCTATCTTGCAGTCCAGTGTGTGTGTTTGTTAATGGTGCCCGATGTGACTGCTGGAAAGCTGCTGTAACTCTGTTAAAGCGGCGATGCCAGGTGTCCACAGGCCCTATGTCCTGTACAGTGACAGGATGATGAAGTGTAGTGAGGAAGATTCAGGACAGGGAAATGACCACCTGACCACAAACTGGAGCTCAGAATAACTCTGCCCTTCAGGAAGACAGCCCTGGTCATAGGGAGGAGAGAAATACGCGTGTAAGCAAATGATTGAAAGGGAAGGGGGCGATTACAGTTAGCATATTGCATATTGAGTTAAAGACAGCTCTGCTTCCCTTCATGAATTACTTGTCAGACTTGCTGGACGGGTGACAAAACTGCAAGATCAACGTAGCCTGAAGGCAGCTAGCTTCTCCCCCTCAGATCCTTGGTTATTGTTAGCAAAGGAGACAACGTGATGTAATCCCTGTAGGCGGTAGAGCAGAGCCCTGTTGCCAGGTGCTGTGGTGCTGTGTCATTAGCATGATCAGCTCCAGTGTTAATTAGCTGGCTGCTGCTGCTTAGTCATTCATGTATTCAGGCTAGCTGCAGGGTGGCACTGCACATCACCTCCTATTGCCCCCTAGTGTCAACCTGAAGTGAAACTTCCAAGACACAGCAGTTTTCCTGCAGATTAAGATTCCCTCTCTGGGTTTACCTTTGGCTGACACGTAAATGGTATGAACAGCTTTGGTGCAATTCTCTTGATTCTTCTTTTGGGGCTCCCGAGTGGCGCAGCTGGACTAAGGCACTGCATCTTAGTGCTAGAGGCGTCGCTACAGACCCTGGTTCGATCCTGGGCTGTATCACAACCGGCCGTGATTGGGAGTCCCATAGGGCGGTGCACAATTGACCCAGCATCGTTAGGATTTGGCCGGGGTAGGCCGTCATTGTAAATAAGAATGTGTTCTTAGCTTGCTTGCTTAGTTAAATAAATAAAACAAATATCCTCCAGGGTGACTGAGGTGCAACTGATTGGATTTTTAATGAATGGTGTATGACACGTCTTCTAACAAATTAAATATAAATCACATCAGATTAGACACATCAGAGGGAGACTGCAGGAAATTCCTGATGGCCATTAAATACTTAATTCTTAAACTCTCTCTACTGAGACTCATTATCGGCAAGGTCGGTACATTCTTAGCAAACAATACAGTGCCTTCGGAAAGTATTCAGACCCAGAATGACTTTCTACAGTGGAGTTTGTGTCCAGTGAAGGAAACACTATGTTGGGGTTCAGTTATTTACACCGGGAAGTTCTGCCGCACCTCCTAAACACCCACTTCCACATGGTTAGCACCATAAAAACAGAATTAGTCATATTTCTATGGTTAGCACCATGCACCTTGCCCTCTACTCACTGCCTACCTCCAGTCTGAGGGAAGGGGTTGGGGAGGGAATCCATTCAGCTCTCATATTGTTGTAATGAGTCGGAGCGGAAACCAAATAGTCTGTGGGCAGTGTCTCAAAAACTCACAGGCAGGGACAAAAGATGGGATTTTTTTCTGCCTAAACCCATCTTTGGGAGTGAGTACATGAACATAATGTATTTATGTGTCAATACATGTGTGAGAGAGTGAGTGTAAGCCACAGGTGGTTTGGTCTCTGGTTAGTATATTGTGTGTGTGTGTGTGTGTGTGTGTGTGTGTGTGTGTGTGTGTGTGTGTGTGTGTGTGTGTGTGTGTGTGTGTGTGTGTGTGTGCGCGTGTGTGTGTGTGTTAGAAATACGTCTCTGATACTTTTATGTCCCCTAGGGCCCCTGAAGGTCATGGTTCTTTATTTGATGGCTGATTCGTGTTGAAACATCCCCTCTCTGTGCCGTGTCCCTCTTGTGCTCTGACACCAGCTAACAGGATTAAAACGGCCAGCTTCTTCAGTCAGCCTCACACCTCTGTCAGCTTCTATTCTATCAGTTTCCCCCGCAGTCACCAGCCCCCTCCACACACACACACAGTCTTGTATAACAAACCTTGTGGGGACACACAATTCAGTCCCATTCAAAATCTTATTTTCCCTAACTAACCCTAACCTTAACTGTAACCTCAATCTCAACACCTAACCTCAACCCTAAAACTAACCCTAGCTCCTAACCCTAATTCTAACGTTAACCCTAACCCCCCCTAGATATAGCAGTTGACCTTATGGGGACTAATAAAATGTCACACTTTAGTGTTGACCTTTACGTCCTCAGTGAAAGCAAGCTTTAATTTGAGATGAACCCGGCAGACTCCCCTCTCTCTGCTGGTCAGCTATGCCCTGACCCTCTTATTGTCCCCTCTCATCCTGCTGGGTGGAAACCCTATTAAGAGCACAGTCACAGCCAGGGCAGGTTGTTCGGATCATTGGTATGTAGAAGATGGAGACTGCTATACCAGCTGTGTGATACTCCGATCCCAATTCCTGTCCCTCCCTCTCCATTATCCAGGCCCCCAACAGGAAACAAGCCCTAAAATCCATGGATTGTTGTTTTACTGTCTAGAATTTTGTGATTTGTTTTGCTTGCCAATGCAGTTAGGCACTACAGACTGAGAGATTTTAATGAGCTATGACACAGTGTGCAGTATTTGGACAAACTTCACTGAAAAAAACATTGATCAGATTTCATATGTTCTGCCATCTTGTTTCAGTCTCTAGTACTTACGTTTTGCAAAACGCTTCCCTCTGCTGTTGCTATCTGAAGTAGAGGTCGACCGATTAATCTGAATGGCCGATTAATTATGGCCGATTTCAAGTTTTCATAACAATCGGAAATCGGTATTTTTGGACGCCGATTTTGCCGATTTGTTTCTTCTTTTTTTTTACACCTTTATTTAACTAGGCAAGTCAGTTAAGAACACATTCTTATTTTCAATGACGGCCTTGGAAAGGTGGGTTAACTGCCTTGTTCAGGGGCAGAACGACAGATGTTTACCTTATCAGCTCAGGGATTCAATCTTGCAACCTTACGGTTAACTAGTCCAATGCTCTAACCACCTGCATCACGAGGAGCCTGCCTGTTACGCGAATGCAGTAAGAAGCCAAGGTAAGGCGCTACTTAGCATTAAACTTATCTTATTAAAATCAATCAATCAATCATAATTACTAGTTTTAAGTACACATGGTTGATGATATTACTAGTTTATCTAGCATGTGCTGTGTTGCATATAATCGATGCAGTGGGCATTCGTGAAAAAGGACTGTTGTTGCTCCAACGTATACCTAACCATAAACATCAATGCCTTTCTTAAAATCAATACACAGAAGTATATATTTTTAAACCTGCATATTTAGCTAAAAGAAATCCAGGTTAGCAGGCAATATTAACCAGGTGAAATTGTGTCACTTCTCTTGCGTTCATTGTACGCAGAGTCAGGGTATATGCAACAGTTTGGGCTGCCTGGCTTATTGTGAACTAATTTGCCAGAATTTTATGTAATTATGACATAACATTGAAGGTTGTGCAATTAACAGGAATATTTAGACTGATGGATGCCACCCGGTAGATAAAATATGGAACGGTTCCGTATTTCACTGAAAGAATAAATGTTTTGTTTTTGAGATGATAGTTTCCGGATTCGACCATATTATTGACCTAAGGCTCGTATTTCTGTGTGTTAGTATGTTATAATTAAGTCTATGTTTGATAGAGCAGTCTGACTGAGCTATGGTAGGCACCAGCAGGCTCGTAAGCATTAATTCAACCAGCCAGCAGCTCTGCTGTTTATGAATTCAAGCCTATCAACTCCCGAGATGAGGCTGGTGTAACCAATGTGAAATGGCTAGTTAGTTAGTGGGGTGCGCGATAATAGCGTTTCAAATGTCACTCGCTCTGAGACTTGGAGTAGTTGTTCCCTTTGCTCTGCATGGGTAACGCTGCTTCGAGGGTGGCTGTTGTCGATGTGTTCCTGGTTCGAGCCCAGGTAGCGGCGAGGAGAGGGATGGAAGCTATACTGTTACACTGGCAATACTAAGGTGCCTATAAGAACATCCATATAGAGAAATAGTCCTATAATTCCTATAATAACTACAACCTAAAACTTCTTAACTGGGAATATTGAAGACTCACGTTAAAAGGAACCACCAGCTTTCATATGTTCTCATGTTCTGAGCAAGGAACTTAAACGTTAACTTTCTTACATGGCACATATTGCACTTTTACTTTCTTCTCCAACACTTTGTTTTTGCATTATTTAAACCAAATTGAACACGTTTCATTATTTATTTGAGGCTAAATTGATTTTATTGATGTATTATATTAAGTTAAAATAAGTGTTCATTCAGTATTGTTGTAATTGTCATTATTACAAATACATGTTAAAAATCGTCCGGCTAATCGGTATCGGCTTTTTTGTCCTCCAATAATCGGTATCGGCATCGGCGTTGAAAAATCATAATCGGTCGACCTCTAGTCTGAAGATTTAATATCATGAGACCAAGATGACCAAATCATGACCCATTTTCCTGATTGCGTTGTATTTAACGTTAGCGAGCCCGAAATCACAGTACAATGATTTTCTCCATTGAATAACATGAGCTAGATTAAAATGAACCAGAAGTTCTGTCATCACCCCCTACATATATAGTCAGTGAGACTATTGTTCGGTACTTTTTAGGTCACTTGATGTAGTGAAGTGAACTGTTTCCTCTTATGCTGATTTACTGTAAGCGTTTGCCCCATAGTCTTGTCCCACCTACAGTAGCACCAATAACACAACATCTCAAAGCACTTAGAGAAAGTGATAGCGTCACTGTCTATGTTTACCACCTCAGATCTGCTCCTGTGGCTTTCTGCACTTTTAAGTAAAGAGATGCAGAGACAAGCACTCAGGTTAATAGCTACATGTTTGTTTTCAGATCAAAATGAATGGCGCAGTGACAAAGGAAAATGCTTTCCACTTCACCAAGATGGAAGAAAGATAGAAACACTGTGGTTGTAGACCCTAGGCTACACGTCAAGTTTGACTTCCTTCTTAACTTTGGCAGTTTCAGATCTAAAACCGCAAGGTGCTGGAGTGTAGCCAACTGGGATATGCACTTTCAGACATTGCACAATACAGTCTGTAACAACTAAAGCGGTTGTGCTTTTTATATAAGGGAGGGAGGGGGGGGTCCGTGACAGCATGTTTCCCACGTGGGTAGAATTCTCTGCCTGCATCCTCTAAATGGCCCTGGCAGTTCTGACAATCTCGTCCTCAATTTACGTCACAGTCTCCCCTCTACTTCTGATGGCAGAACACCGTCACTGTCTCCCCTCTACTTCTGATGGCAGAACACCGCTTTCTCACGTCAACACCGGGCTGTGTGTAGTGACAGCACTTTGTCCTTGTATTCCCTAACCATTTTACCCCACATAGATACACGTCTAGATGGAATAGAATTTGCATATACAGTAAATGTCATGGTTGTCTTACAGTATACATCGAATCCAACTTTATTTCAAGTGCATTTAAAATTGCAACACACTTTATAGTAAAACACATCTATTCACATTTGTTTCTGTTGCTTTGAGTGGTGGTTTGTACTCTACTCTCTCTTTCTGTGTTTCATTTCTCACTATCCTGCAGCTATCGGCTGGATTCCACACATCCCACATGAGCGTGGATCCTCCAGCTGGAACCAGTTCCCAAAGGAAGTTCCCCAGAGTAATCGGCTTGTTTATAGAGGCATTTCATTTTGGGATCGCTGACCCCTGATACCACTGTCTTGGAGCAGATTGTATTGAAATGCAAAAACTCAGCTCCAGCTTTTACTTTGTTCTTTTCTTTTGTGGTTTACAGTCTCTGTCCATCTCTTCTCTCCATCTGGAGTCTTTTTGAAACTAGCTCCCTCTTGCACAATTTCTTTCACTCCCCCGTTGTAGAGCCAACGTTGATTTGCCCCACTTTTTGTCTCTTGAAGTTCATTGACTAGACTTTTGTTTGTGTTTATTGTATCTGACTGCAGTAGTCACTCAGTATTAGGATCACTTCCCGGTCCAATACCTTGTTCACCTCTTTGACGTTTCCCTACAAGACTCAGATCAGTGAAGGTGAACAAATCCCCCTGGAGCCATAAGAGGGAGACAACAGATCCATTCAAACCAATGAGATAATGAATAGAACATCAGCTGACCTTCTAGGTCATGGATGGGTCCGAAGATCAACTTGAACTTTTGATTGGCATGTTGACAAGTGTTAGTCTGTCAGTCGGCTTTGGTATTGTTGAGATGGGTCTTTGAGCATTATGTAGCGAGACGCAACAGCCTAGCCAATTTTCTTAGCATCCATACACACTCTGCGATATTCCAGAAAGAGACACAAACACTCTTCATCCCTGACCTCTGAAATGGGGTGACAGGAAGAGCCTGCAGTCTCTACAGATAGAGTAATGTATCTGTTGTTTTTTTCAACTGCTCTCCATTTGAATCTATGCATGTTTCCTTTGTGTAACCACATTTAAGTGCAATGTCTGTCGCCTCATTCTCAAACATAGATAAACCATGCTGTCACTGCCTCTGGGAACCGGAAATTCATGATCTGAGTTTCGGTTACTGCTCTTACAAGAAACCAGCTATAACTGTCTCATCTAGCCCCCTCTCTCTTTCTCTAACGCTCTCTTTCTTTCTTAGGGCTCTTGAGTGGCGCAGTGCTCTAAAGCCCTACATCTCAGTGCTAGGGGCATCACTACAGACCCTGGTTCAATTCCAGGCTGTATCACAACTGGCTGTGATTGGGCGTTCCATAGGGTGGCACACAATTGACCCAGCATCGTTAGGGTTTAGCTGTGTAGGCTGTCATTGTAAACAATAATTTATTTGTCTGTCTGTCATGTCTACCCTCACTATCAGCAAATGCAAATGTATTCTTAATGTGGTTGACAATAGTCATGACCCTGCAAAAATGTCTCTACAGCTATAGTACTGTAGCTGTGGTGTTGTTAACTGCGCTCCATTTAAATGTATGCATGTTTGCTTTGTGAAACCAAATTTAGGTGCAATGTCTTGTCTGTCTGTTTGAAAGAAATGTATTTTAGCATACTGTTCAACCTCCATACTGTCTACTCAAAGGAGACAGTTGCTAAGTAGAACATTCCTACGCAGGAGTTCTAAATAATTTTCTTTGCAATCCTGATACTGAGGAGCAACTTAGTGCTTGATTAATTCATTGAAGCCATACGGTATTGCCCCCTCCATGTAGGCCTAGGTCTAAACTAGAGGCCGACCGATTAATCGGAATGGCCGATTAATTAGGGCCGATTTCAAGTTTTCATAACAATCGGAAATGGCTATTTTTGGGCGCCGATTTGCCGATTTTTAACATTTGTATTATTTATTTATTTAAAATATTTTTTATATACCTTTATTTAACTAGGCAAGTCAGTTAAGAACACATTCTTATTTTCAATGACGGCCTAGGAACGGTGGGTTAACCTCCTCGTTCAGGGGCAGAACGACAGATTTTCACCTTGTCAGCTCGGGGGATCCATTCTTGCAACCTTACAGTTAACTAGTCCAACGCAATAACGACCTGCCTCTCTCTCGTTGCACTCCACAAGGAGACTGCCTGTTACGCGAATGCAGTAAGCCAAGGTAACTTGCTAGCTAGCATTAAACTTATCTTATAAAAAACAATCAATCATAATCACTAGTTAACTACACATGGTTGATGATATTACTAGATATTATCTAGCGTGTCCTGCGTTGCATATAATCTGACTGAGCATACAAGTATCTAAGTATCTGACTGAGCGGTGGTAGGCAGAAGCAGGCGCGTAAACATGAATTCAAACAGCACTTCCGTGCGTTTTGCCAGCAGCTCTTCGTTGTGTGTCAATCATTGCACTGTTTATGACTTCAAGCCTATCAACTCCCGAGATGAGGCTGGTGTAACCGAGGTGAAATGGCTAGGTAGTTAGCACGCGCTAATAGCGTTTCAAACGTCACTCGCTCTGAGCCTTCTAGTAGTTGTTCTCCTTGCTCTGCATGGGTAACGCTGCTTCGATGGTGGCTGTTGTCGTTGTGTTGCTGGTTTGAGCCCAGGCAGGGGCGAGGAGAGGGACGGAAGCTATACTGTTACACTGGCAATACTAAAGTGCCTATAAGAACATCCAATAGTCAAAGGTTAATGAAATACAAATGGTATAGAGGGAAATAGTCCTATAATTCCTATAATAACTACAACCTAAAACTTCTTACCTGGGAATATTGAAGACTCATGTTAAAAGGAACCACCAACTTTCATATGTTCTCATGTTCTGAGCAAGGAACTTAAACATTAACTTTCTTACATTCCTATTAATCGGTCGACATCTAATACTTATATATATTCACTTTTTCTCTCCATAAAAGCATTCCCTTTCCATGCGGGGGGACAACAGAGATGGTTTGTGGTGCAGACGGAGCCGGTGTGTGTGTTTCTGTGTATGTTGCTCGTTGGCTGACATCCTTTTTGGAACCTTGACAGGTGATCTCCCCCTGACAGTTGCTCGTTGTCACATATCCCTGGCGGAGATATCGTACAAAGGCGACAGGGCCCAAACCATCTCCCTCTCTGTCTCTGTCTGCCTTATAGAGAGTACGAGACAAGACTCTCAGAGGATAGTGTTCAGTATCAGTGATAGGAAGTGGGAGGTTTATCTCCTTACTCTACTGGGCTGCCTCAGCTGACTCCAACCACCGTCTCTGAGCTGTAGCGTGAGCCCTGGTGGGGAGTGACAGAGTGAGTTAGTGAGAGAGGTGGGTGCCTACTAGGGGGGTTAGGCAGGGAGTTCATATGGAGGGGACATTCAAATGGCATGGCATAGTGAGATGTTAATGAATATGAAATGGAGAATATGTATCACAAGGATAATGCAGGCAGTGAAGGTGTTACATAGATACATGATACATCTCTGACAGCACTGCTCCCGGTCTTTCATATCATCTCCTTTGTGTTTGAGATTCCTCAAGATATCCACTTGTACAGAGACCAGGCAGAGAACAGGCAGAGACAGAGATGGTATTTTCGACAAGATCTTTGAGAGAAAGCATGGTGTACGAGCTTTCCTCATAAATGTGTTACTCACAGGAACTGGTGAGTTTGCTGCTCAGTGTTTGGGACTAATGTGTTGGCCTATAACTGCAGAATCATTGCTATGTTTATTCCGCTATTTGCATCTTTGTACGTTTGGCGTGCCACACACTAGTAGCCTACGGTGGGTGTATTTTTATATTTAGTCTCTCTCATCAGCATATAAACAGCTTCCCTTAAGCCAGAGCAAATAATTATGGCTCAGCCATGCAATTGATCCGTTAAAGGAGTCTCCCTCACACACGCTGTGTTATAGGTCTGGTGTGATTAAGTTGCAGTGAACATGTCAGATACAGGCCCTGAGGGTGATCAGCCGAGGGATTCTGTACTGGACTCCAAGCACATCTCGTGTTTTACACCCCAGAGAGTTTGTTTGGGGCGTTGATTTGAGAATTCATATCCTTTTACACCAAAGTCCTTCCAGACTCTTCAGTCGCCTCATTCTCAAACATATATAAACCATGCTGTCGGTGCCTCTGGAATCGGAAATTAATTATCTGAGATTCGGTTTCTGCCCTCACAAGAAACCAGCTCAAACGGTCTCATCCAGCCCCCTCTCTCTCTCTCTCTCTCTCTCTCACAGCGCTAGAGGCATCACTACAGACCCTGGTTTCATTCCAGGCTTTATCACAACTGGCTGTGATGGGGAGTCCCATAGGGTGGCGCACAATTGGCCAGCATCATTAGGGTTTGGCCGTGTAGGCCGTCGTTGTAAATAAGAATTTGTTCTTATTAAATGACCTGCCTAGTTAAATAAAAATTCAAATAAATTCACTATCCTCTCTTCTTTTTCTGTCTGTCACATCTACCCTCACTGTCAGCAAATGCAAATGTATTCTTGATGTGGTTGACAACGGTTTCCTGTAATTCTAAACATTTTTGCCACGGCATGCCATTCAAATGCTATCTGGGGGGCCCCCCACCTTCCGGGGACTGTTGGGTTGTGTAGAGTCTGTAGAGTATTTGTCTTTCTGCATACTTTCCTGGTAACCGGTTCATCGGAGTCTTTGGACTGCAAGTTGCCACGGTGTTAGGCCGAAGTCTGAATCTGGACATGCTTGAAGTCAATGGGTTTACTGGGTTGCCATGGTGCTAGTTGAAGCTTTTTTTTCTCATCATTAGCTGTTTACAAATGACCGTTGCAATTTTCTTCAAGATGTACTGGCTCTAGGTAATCTCCGACATGTGACCATTCATCTGTAACCTCCTGTTACTGGCACCAGAACAGTATGAAGAGGATGGCCTATTGTATCTCGCCTACTCAGACTGGTCCCAGAACATATTTCTGAACTCCACAGGGACATTGGACTTTATGTTACTTTTTTATCGACCAGACTGTTTTGCTGTGGCAATTGATGATCATAGGATAGGAGTAGACTAGAGCGTTGAATTCATTTCATCAGCTGGTGATTGTCAAACAAATAACTGTCGGTCTCACTGTAATTGACCGTTAATTAACATGAACACATTTAGCATCTCCTCGCTTCCACACAAAAGCCGAATACATCCATGTAATTTTTATTTATTTTTTATTTATTTCACCTTTATTTAACCAGGTAGGCAAGTTGAGAACAAGTTCTCATTTACAATTGCGACCTGGCCAAGATAAAGCAAAGCAGTTCGACACATACAACGACACAGAGTTACACATGGAGTAAAACAAACATACAGTCAATAATACAGTATAAACAAGTCTATATATGATGTGAGCAAATGAGGTGAGATAAGGGAGGTAAAGGCAAAAAAAGGCCATGGTGGCAAAGTAAATACAATATAGCAAGTAAAACACTGGAATGGTAGATTTGCAATGGAAGAATGTGCAAAGTAGAAATAAAAATAATGGGGTGCAAAGGAGCAAAATAAATAAATTAATTAAATACAGTAGGGAAAGAGGTAGTTGTTTGGGCTAAATTATAGGTGGGCTATGTACAGGTGCAGTAATCTGTGAGCTGCTCTGACAGTTGGTGCTTAAAGCTAGTGAGGGAGATAAGTGTTTCTCTGAAACTGTTTTTGTAGTTCGTTCCAGTCATAGGCAGCAGAGAACTGGAAGGAGAGGCGGCCAAAGAAAGAATTGGTTTTGGGGGTGACTAGAGAGATATACCTGCTGGAGCGTGTGCTACAGGTGGGAGATGCTATGGTGACCAGCAAGCTGAGATAAGGGGGGACTTTACCTAGCAGGGTCTTGTAGATGACATGGAGCCAGTGGGTTTGGCGACGAGTATGAAGCGAGGGCCAGCCAACGAGAGCGTACAGGTCGCAATGGTGGGTAGTATATGGGGCTTTGGTGACAAAACAGATTGCACTGTGATAGACTGCATCCAATTTGTTGAGTAGGGTATTGGAGGCTATTTTGTAAATGACATCGCCAAAGTCGAGGATTGGTAGGATGGTCAGTTTTACAAGGGTATGTTTGGCAGCATGAGTGAAGGATGCTTTGTTGCGAAATAGGAAGCCAATTCTAGATTTAACTTTGGATTGGAGATGTTTGATATGGGTCTGGAAGGAGAGTTTACAGTCTAACCAGACACCTAAGTATTTGTAGTTGTCCACGTATTCTAAGTCAGAGCCGTCCAGAGTAGTAATGTTGGACAGGCGGGCAGGTGCAGGTAGCGATCGGTTGAAGAGCATGCATTTAGTTTTACTTGTATTTAAGAGCAATTGGAGGCCACGGAAGGAGAGTTGTATGGCATTGAAGCTTGCCTGGAGGGTTGTTAACACAGTGTCCAAAGAAGGGCCAGAAGTATACAGAATGGTGTCGTCTGCGTAGAGGTGGATCAGAGACTCACCAGCAGCAAGAGCGACCTCATTGATGTATACAGAGAAGAGAGTCGGTCCAAGAATTGAACCCTGTGGCACCCCCATAGAGACTGCCAGAGGTCCGGACAGCAGACCCTCCGATTTGACACACTGAACTCTATCAGAGAAGTAGTTGGTGAACCAGGCGAGGCAATCATTTGAGAAACCAAGGCTGTCGAGTCTGCTGATGAGGATGTGGCGATTGACAGAGTCGAAAGCCTTGGCCAGATCAATGAATACGGCTGCACAGTAATGTTTCTTATCGATGGCGGTTAAGATATCGTTTAGGACCTTAAGCGTGGCTGAGGTGCACCCATGACCAGCTCTGAAACCAGATTGCATAGCAGAGAAGGTATGGTGAGATTCGAAATGGTCGGTAATCTGTTTGTTGACTTGGCTTTCGAAGACCTTAGAAAGGCATGGTAGGATAGATATAGGTCTGTAGCAGTTTGGGTCAAGAGTGTCCCCCCTTTGAAGAGGGGGATGACCGCAGCTGCTTTCCAATCTTTGGGAATCTCAGACGACACGAAAGAGAGGTTGAACAGGCTAGTAATAGGGGTGGCAACAATTTCGGCAGATAATTTTTAGAAAGAAAGGGTCCAGATTATCTAGCCCGGATGATTTGTAGGGGTCCAGATTTTGCAGCTCTTTCAGAACATCAGCTGAATGGATTTGGGAGAAGGAGAAATGGGGAAGGCTTGGGCGAGTTGCTGTGGAGGGTGCAGTGCTGTTGACCGGGGTAGGAGTAGCCAGGTGGAAAGCATGGCCAGCCGTAGAAAAATGCTTATTGAAATTCTCAATTATGGTGGATTTATCAGTGGTGACAGTGTTTCCTATCTTCAGTGCAGTGGGCAGCTGGGAGGAGGTGTTCTTATTCTCCATGGACTTTACAGTGTCCCAGAACTTTTTTGAGTTAGTGTTGCAGGAAGCAAATTTCTGCTTGAAAAAGCTAGCCTTAGCTTTTCTAACTGCCTGTGTATAATGGTTTCTAGCTTCCCTGAACAGCTGCATATCACGGGGGCTGTTCGATGCTAATGCAGAACGCCATAGGATGTTTTTGTGTTGGTTAATTAAGGGCAGTCAGGTCTGGGGAGAACCAAGGGCTATATCTGTTCCTGGTTCCTAAATTTCTTGAATGGGGCATGTTTATTTAAGATGGTTAGGAAGCCATTTAAAAAAAAAATCCAGGCATCCTCTACTGACGGGATGAGATCAATATCCTTCCAGGATACCCCGGCCAGGTCGATTAGAAAGGCCTGCTCGCTGAAGTGTTTCAGGGAGCGTTTGACAGTGATGAGTGGAGGTCGCTTGACCGCTGACCCATTACGGATGCAGGCAATGAGGCAGTGATCGCTGAGATCTTGGTTGAAGACAGCAGAGGTGTATTTAGAGGGCAAGTTGGTTAGGATGATATCTATGAGGGTGCCCGTGTTTAAGGCTTTGGGGAGGTACCTGGTAGGTTCATTGATAATTTGTGTGAGATTGAGGGCATCAAGTTTAGATTGTAGGATGGCTGGGGTGTTAAGCATGTTCCAGTTTAGGTCGCCTAGCAGCACGAGCTCTGAAGATAGATGGGGGGTAATCAGTTCACATATAGTGTCCAGAGGACAGCTGGGGGCAGAGGGTGGTCTATAGCAGGCGGCAACGGTGAGAGACTTGTTTTTAGAGAGGTGGATTTTTAAAAGTAGAAGTTCAAATTGTTTGGGTACAGACCTGGATAGTAGGACAGAACTCTGCAGGCTATCTTTGCAATAGATTGCAACACCGCCCCCTTTGGCAGTTCTATCTTGTCTGAAAATGTTGTAGTTTGGGATTAAAATTTCAGAATTTTTGGTGGTCTTCCTAAGCCAGGATTCAGACACAGCTAGAACATCCGGGTTGGCAGAGTGTGCTAAAGCAGTGAATAGAACAAACTTAGGGAGGAGGCTTCTAATGTTAACATGCATGAAACCAAGGCTATTACAGTTACAGAAGTCGTCAAAAGAGAGCGCCTGGGGAATAGGAGTGGAGCTAGGCACTGCAGGGCCTGGATTCATTCACCTCTACATCGCCAGAGGAACAGAGGAGGAGTAAAATAAGGGTACGGCTAAAAGCAATAAGAATTGGTCGTCTAGAACGTCTAGAACAGAGAGTAAAATGAGGTTTCTGGGGGCGATAAAATAGCATCAAGGTATAATGTACAGACAAAGGTATGGTAGGATGTGAATACAGTGGAGGTAAACCTAGGTATTGAGTGATGAAGATAGAGATATTGTCTCTAGAAACATCATTAAAACCAGGAGATGTCATTGCATGTGTGGGTGGTGGAACTAATAGGTTAGATAAGGTATAGTGAGCAGGACTAGAGGCTCTAAAGTGAAATAAGCCAATAAACACTAACCAGAACAGCAATGGACAAGGCATATTGACATTAAGGAGAGGCATGCTTAGTCGAGTGATCAAAAGGGTGCAGTGAGTAAAGAGGTTGGGGGTCACGGCGATTTAGACAGCTAGCCAGGCCATCGGTAGCAAGCTAGCATAGGATGGAGATCTGTTATTAGCCACCTCTTGCGTTCCGTCAGTAGATTAGAGGGGTTCCGTGTGGTAGAGGGGATTAATCCAAATCACACAACAACAAAAATATATATATATATATAATTATAGAGGCCCAGGAAGAAGAAAAATAAATAAATAATAATAATAAAATAAATAAATAAATTGTCCGATTGTCTATTCAGATAGCAGCCGATAAGACAGCTAACGGTTAGCGGGCCGCAGATGGGAGTTCAGGTAACGTCGCGACGGAGGAGCCAGCCGGATAACTCCTTCATCGACAGTCCAGTTGTGAAGGCCCGGTGGGGCTCCGCGTAGGCAGTAAAACGGATCCGGATAGGTGATTGTAGCCCAGGAGTGATTGATGGAACTCTTCAGCTGGCTAGCTCCGGAATAATTGATGTTTGCTCCGGAATCGACGAAAGCCGATAGTCACACGGATAGCAGCTAGCTAGCTGTGAGATCCAGGTATGAATGTCCAGAGTTAGCGGTTGAAATCCAGGGAGATGGAGAGAAAAATTGGTCCGGTGTGTTCGGTTCCGAGCCGCGCTGCGCCGTATAAAACTGGCGATAGATTTTCGAGCTAAAGGATAGCTGATGACCACAAACCGTGGTTAGCTAAATACTAATGATTAGCCAGTAAAGAAGCTAACTAGCTTCTGATTAGCTTCTGATTAGCTTCTGGATTAGCTTCTGGCTAGCCTCTGGCTAGCTTCTGGCTAGCTCCTGGCTAGCTTCTGGCTAGTTTCTGGCTAGCTTCTTGGAGGATTACAGATTTGAGGTAAATAATACTTTTTTATAAATATAAATTGGTGTGGCGGGTTGCAGGAGAGTGTTTTGAAGATGAGTTTATGGAAAATTAAAAAATATATATAAAAAGGTATGTGAAAAAAGTTGTAAATATATATACGGGACACGACAAGATGAGGACAAAAGACGTCTGAACTGCTATGCCATCTTGGAAAAGTAATATAGCCTACAACTTCACAAAAAGTCCATTGTTTATTTTAGACAAGTCTAAAGAAGCATGAAATGAAGGAAATGTAGTCCATTTCAGAAGAACAGAATAGCACACTCTGAGTTGTCTTTATGTTAGGTCCTGATGTGGCTATGCCTAATGGCTGTGGGCTACGCTAGTTCATTTAGCAGACAAGATTTGCTTATAATTCCGTGGCGTTATTTTATATTATTTTATAGTATTCAAAATACTATTTTGCGAAGGCTGTACACACTTCAATAGTCTCTCATTCACAATTTGACAGGCACTTCATAATTCCTCGAATTTCACGACAGCAATCCCCTTTGTGGCCGTAATGCACCCTAAAAAAATCCATGCCTTTTGCTGTCTGCGGGGCTGCATTGTGCCCTTCTCCGTGTGCGCTGTGCATTCCGAAGCGTCTCTCCCTCACACTGCTCTCTGTCACATGATCGGGTCTTTCTCACAGGCTACAAGTTAAGACAGACACGTCGGGGACGCAACTGCGCGCGTCCCAATCCAATTCCGAGGTGCATATTGAAGATGTTTTTTTTCGTCAGCCAACAAGATGAGTAGGCCTAACGAACAGCAAAAGCACTAGCCTATGTCAATGTACTATCCCCCACAGTACAAAAGTCGACCAATTCTATTCTGTGAGATAAATAAATATTCCAAACATAGTCTGGGACAGTTGTGGGATGCGATAGATCCCAAATGAATACAAACCTTTTTATGAAATGTGGCTGACTCAACAGATCAGAACGTTTAGCTTAAAATGTTGATAAACTAGGCTATTTCTTCACATTATAAGCGCAGCATTGCTCACATGGTAGTAGGCGAATGTTCCATTAGCGGAAAAAAGACCATAATCAAAAGTGGCCGCAAATGCGATTATGCATGTAATGCTTTTAATATAAAGGTGCATTATTGTGAAAATGATCTTCCCCAAACTTGAAACTCACACGCTGCTTATGTATGCCAGTTAGGCTCTACACCCCTTTTAATGCGGATTCATGTGTTTCATTTTAAGAAGTTATTTGCCCACTTTAGTTGTGATACAAAGCTTATTAAAACATATAGGCCTATGGGCTAGGCTGCATGAGGTGTGCGACTATGATTCGAACAAGCAAAAAAAAAGCCATTGTCTTACGCGGGGAAGAAATACTTGTCATCTATGCACTTAAATAGCGAATGGAGGACGCTTTTCCCCATGGTTTATTTTCATGCCAGCCAGGTTGGCTATACTCCTGTTGTAAATATAAGCAATATTAGGAGAGTTGAGAAATAAATATAGTAGGCCTAGCCTATAGAAAGCTGATCCTCCTTTTTTTAGTAGAGACCATCACTCTGTTTTCTCCCGCATTTGCATAGCCTATAGAAATGTTGCGCAACATGAGCTCATGGGCTCTCATGAAGTGTTTGATTAGATGTTCGATTCGATTTGCATTGATGTCAGAGTGATTAGAGGGACAATAGAGTGCTGAGTTCCAGGCAGTTAGCAAGTTTGGCAGGCTACTAATGACCAGCAGCAGCATCAGAGCTTGGAGAAGCCTAATTATAGTGACTAAACAGTCATGTGGAATTTGACTGCCTTCATGACTCGTGACCGCCGGTGTGGCGGTAATAGTCACCGCAACAGCCCTAGTACTGTCCAACTAACCAGTGTCTCTGTTTTGTGTTTGAATCTGCAGGTAGCCAACTGAGTAAAGATGACCATGCACTCCTGAGTGCACAGCATCGCTTGTGTTTCCTGCTTTTTCCTGGATCATCATCGGCTCAGTGATGAACCACACCCCTAGCCCCCACATGGCCGAGGCCGCTAAGTCCGGGGCGGGCCTGCTCTGTGGCCTGGGCCTGGGGCCGGACAGGGTCCGCTCTCCTGATAGCCTGACCCACACGCCCAGCCCCACGGGGGGCACCCCCAGCTCCAGCCCTCCTCTGCTGCTCTCCCCTGGCCTGGGCGAGTCTGGGGACTGGGAGAGCCGTGAGGAGCTGCGTCTGAGGGAGCTGGAGGAGGCCAGGGCACGAGCTGCCCAAATGGAGAAGACCATGCGCTGGTGGTCGGACTGCACAGCCAACTGGAGGGAGAAGTGGAGCAAGGTGCGCTCCGAGAGGAATCGGGCACGGGACGAGGTGCGGCAGCTCCGACAGAGGCTGGACGCCCTGACCAAGGAGCTGACAGGCGCAAGGCGGGAGCGGCAGGAACTGGCCTCCGAGAACGAGACACTCAGACAGGAAGCACTGCGTCTCCGAGCTGACCAGGCCTCACCATCCCACGCCCCCTCAGCACCACCTTCCTCCTCCTCCACCCCATCCTCCTCCTCCTCACAGCCCCTTGTGGACAGTAAGCAGGACAGGGTGGGCGAGGGGCACGGGTCACCAGAACAGGAACCAGTGAGAGATGTGGACACAGATAAACCTGACAGACAGAAGGTGAGAGAATGGTCACACACTCTAGACCCAAACAATGTCAGTAAGAGACACACTCCAGTACACCATAACCCAGAACAGTCAGAGAATAGGTTGCACAGGGGAAGGTTGGTCTGAGGTCTTGGTAGAAGATAGAGCATCAGTCACTTATTTAGGCCAGTGTTTCATCTTGTTAATGAAGAGCCAGCCAGCAGATATGTCTCAGAGCTTAACCTCCAGCATTGTGCTTCAGTGGGAGCTCTGCTGAAGTGTAGCTGTTGTTCTTAAAATAGAATCCCCCCCCCCCCTGCACAACCCTATCTTCTACCCAGGGGGCACAGATTGGGTACTGCAGCCTTGGAACCCAATTCCCTCTCTATGAGCCTCATATTTTCAGACATTTTGAAGGGAAGGAATAATTCCCTGTTAGACACAGGGAATGAAACAAGTTTCCTGTCACAGAAAAGCCTGTCATCTTGCATGATTGGAAGGCGTTGTAGCTGTTGGTGTCCTCAGATGTACCGTTGTCAACTAGACACACAGTCAAAATAGAAGGAGAAAAAAAACCTCCCTGAGCTGGCTCATCAGGTGTATTCAACTCTTTTAAAACTCGTCGTTGAGAGCTGGACAAGATGAGGTTTCTGTTTTTAGGGAAAATGTGAATCGTGGCACGGGGTGTTCAGCTGTATGCATCTCAAGCAGCAGTGAATACAGATCAGTGTCATTAGCAATCTGACTTGACCTTCAGCCAACTCACACATGGGGGGGGCTAGCCGTTTCCATGGAAACACTCGACAGACACACTTTCACACCCGTACAGAGCAGGAGGTTCACTTCAGGCATGAAAGGCAATGGTGATAACCGTGCTCATTTTCCCAGTCTGGAGCCAAAGGGAACACAGAAAATAAGTGAATAATGAGAAGACATACAACGCAACCTGGAGAAGAATGTCCAGTCAGATTCTTCCTCAGTGGCTCACCATGGGCCAACATACACACTGAGTTCTCCCTAGGCAAGCAGCTGGCCATTTGTAATAACTCACCGTTGGATAAACAGCAGCATGAAGCTGAGCTGGGCATTGTGGGGATGCACACATACAATCCCATTTCCTGCCCCTTCATTGTTCTCTCCCTCAGTTTTACACAGACACGCTGATTGCTTCCACATGTGGCGGGCTGAGTGAGAGGAGCGGCGCTACCCGCTCACCTCCACCTCATACGTTAACCTCTAGGTCCCCCTGCTGGCCACCACTGGTAACAGCCTGTGTTTTTCCCTCCCGTCTGATGGTTGTGCTCTTGTGCTCAGCTCTCCCAGTAACAGGAAGTTGGCAGAGGGTCCGGAGCCCTGTGTGGCTCCCAGAGACATGAAGAGACAGAAAGAAAAAGGCAGTGTTTGATTACTCAGTGAAGCGGCCCGGGAATTACATTTTTACAGACAGGAAATTGGGATAGGGGATAATATGATAGCTGCTGTACCGGTGCTGTTGAGCTAGGAAAAAACCTGGCTCCCTGGTGGGGTTTAATTAAGAAAAGTAAATATTTGAGTCTAGGAGTCAGCTTCGCTCTCCAGCCTTCTCGCTTGGAGTGGAGCTGTGATGGCTGACGTCGGGGTTTCAGAGTGGGGTGACTCCCCTGCATGGTTCATCTAATCAAATCAAATGTGATCTGTCACATGCTTCGTAAACAACAGGTGTCGACTAACAGTGAATGAAGTTGCATAGATCCCTCTTCCTCTTTCCTCTCTCCTTTCTGGTCATTCTCCCGGATTCTCCCATTTACTTATGCCCTCGGTCCCTCCCTCCCTTACTCCCTTCCACCTGTCATTCTGTTCTTTCTATCCCTCCCTTCCCCTAGGAGCTGGAGCTGTTGGAGTCCGTGCTAAGGTCCAAGGCGGAAGGTCCAGACTCGTGGGACGCCCGTAGTGCCAGCAGCCTGCGTTCTGCCCTGAGTCGTCAGGACCGCAGCCGGCTGCTCTGGGATGACATCGCTGCCATGGAGGAGGACCCCGGCAAGATCAACGCCCTCCAGCTCCGCCTTGACGAATCACAGAAGGTCCTGCTCAAGGAACGCGAGTAAGGAGAGGGGATCAAGGGAGTAGGAAGGAAGACCATGTTTAGAGAGGTTGAGGAATGTTCAAGTATGTGAAGGTGCTTTCCTCAGACAAACAGTGGGGCAAAAAAATATTTAGTCAAATCAAATCAAATCAAATTTTATTTGTCACATACACATGGTTAGCAGATGTTAATGCGAGTGTAGCGAAATGCTTGTGCTTCTAGTTCCGACAATGCAGTAATAACGAACAAGTAATCTAACTAACAATTCCAAAAAACTACTGTCTTATACACAGTGTAAGGGGATAAAGAATATGTACATAAGGATATATGAATGAGTGATGGTACAGAGCAGCATAGGCAAGATACAGTAGATGATATCGAGTACAGTATATACATATGAGATGAGTATGTAAACCAAGTGGCATAGTTAAAGTGGCTAGTGATACATGTATTACATAAGGATGCAGTCGATGATATAGAGTACAGTATATACGTATGCATATGAGATGAATAATGTAGGGTAAGTAACATTATATAAGGTAGCATTGTTTAAAGTGGCTAGTGATATATTTACATCATTTCCCATCAATTCCCGTTATTAAAGTGGCTGGAGTTGAGTCAGTGTCATTGACAGTGTGTTGGCAGCAGCCACTCAATATTAGTGGTGGCTGTTTAACAGTCTGATGGCCTTGAGATAGAAGCTGTTTTTCAGTCTCTCGGTCCCAGCTTTGATGCACCTGTACTGACCTCGCCTTCTGGATGACAGCGGGGTGAACAGGCAGTGGCTCGGGTGGTTGATGTCCTTGATGATCTTTATGGCCTTCCTGTAGCATCGGGTGGTGTAGGTGTCCTGGAGGGCAGGTAGTTTGCCCCCGGTGATGTGTTGTGCAGACCTCACTACCCTCTGGAGAGCCTTACGGTTGAGGGCGGTGCAGTTGCCATACCAGGCGGTGATACAGCCCGCCAGGATGCTCTCGATTGTGCATCTGTAGAAGTTTGTGAGTGCTTTTGGTGACAAGCCGAATTTCTTCAGCCTCCTGAGGTTGAAGAGGCGCTGCTGCGCCTTCTTCACGATGCTGTCTGTGTGAGTGGACCAATTCAGTTTGTCTGTGATGTGTATGCCGAGGAACTTAAAACTTGCTACCCTCTCCACTACTGTTCCATCGATGTGGATGGGGGGTGTTCCCTCTGCTGTTTCCTGAAGTCCACAATCATCTCCTTAGTTTTGTTGACGTTGAGTGTGAGGTTATTTTCCTGACACCACACTCCGTGGGCCCTCACCTCCTCCCTGTAGGCCGTCTCGTCGTTGTTGGTAATCAAGCCTACCACTGTTGTGTCGTCCGCAAACTTGATGATTGAGTTGGAGGCGTGCGTGGCCACGCAGTCGTGGGTGAACAGGGAGTACAGGAGAGGGCTCAGAACGCACCCGTGTGGGGCCCCAGTGTTGAGGATCAGCGGGGAGGAGATGTTGTTGCCTACCCTCACCGTCAGGAAGTCCAGTACCCAGTTGCTCAGGGCGGGGTCGAGACCCAGGGTCTCGAGCTTGATGACGAGCTTGGAGGGTACTATGGTGTTGAATGTCGAGCTGTAGTCGATGAACAGCATTCTCACATAGGTATTCCTCTTGTCCAGATGGGTTAGGGCAGTGTGCAGTGTGGTTGAGATTGCATCGTCTGTGGACCTATTTGGGCGGTAAGCAAATTGGAGTGGGTCTAGGGTGTCAGGTAGGGTGGAGGTGATATGGTCCTTGACTAGTCTCTCAAAGCACTTCATGATGACGGATGTGAGTGCTACGGGCGGTAGTCGTTTAGCTCAGTTACCTTAGCTTTCTTGGGAACAGGAACAATGGTGGCCCTCTTGAAGCATGTGGGAACAGCAGACTGGTATAGGGATTGATTGAATATGTCCGTAAACACACCGGCCAGCTGGTCTGCGCATGCTCTGAGGGCGCGGCTGGGGATGCCGTCTGGGCCTGCAGCCTTGCGAGGGTTAACACGTTTAAATGTCTTACTCACCTCGGCTGCAGTGAAGGAGAGGCCGCATGTTTTCGTTGCAGGCCGTGTCAGTGGCACTGTATTGTCCTCAAAGCGGGCAAAAAGTTATTTAGTCTGCCTGGGAGCAAGACATCCTGGTCCGTGACTGGGCTGGATTTCTTCCTGTAGTCCGTGATTGACTGTAGACCCTGCCACATGCCTCTTGTGTCTGAGCCGTTGAATTGAGATTCTACTTTGTCTCTGTACTGGCGCTTAGCTTGTTTGATAGCCTTGCGGAGGGAATAGCTGTACTGTTTGTATTCAGTCATGTTACCAGACACCTTGCCCTGATTAAAAGCAGTGGTTCGCGCTTTCAGTTTCACACGAATGCTGCCATCAATCCACGGTTTCTGGTTAGGGAATGTTTTAATCGTTGCTATGGGAACGACATCTTCAACGCACGTTCTAATGAACTCGCACACCGAATCAGCGTATTCGTCAATATTGTTATCTGACGCAATACGAAACATCTCCTAGTCCACGTGATGGAAGCAGTCTTGGAGTGTGGAGTCAGCTTGGTCGGACCAGCGTTGGATAGACCTCAGCGTGGGAGCCTCTTGTTTTAGTTTCTGTCTGTAGGCAGGGATCAACAAAATGGAGTCGTGGTCAGCTTTTCCGAAAGGGGGGCGGGGCAGGGCCTTATATGCGTCGCGGAAGTTAGAGTAACAATGATCCAGGGTCTTTCCACCCCTGGTTGCGCAATCGATATGCTGATAAAATTTAGGGAGTCTTGTTTTCAGATTAGCCTTGTTAAAATCCCCAGCTACAATGAATGCAGCCTCCGGATAAATCGTTTCCAGTTTGCAGAGAGTTAAATAAAGTTCGTTCAGAGCCATCGATGTGTCTGCTTGGGGGGGGATATATACGGCTGTGATTATAATCGAAGAGAATTCTCTTGGTAGATAATGCGGTCTACATTTGATTGTGAGCCACCAATTGTGCAAGTTCTCCCACTTAAAAAGATGAGAGAGGCCTGTAATTTTCATCATAGGTACACTTCAACTATGACAGACAAAAAATCCAGAAAATCACATTGTAGGATTTTTAATGAATTTATTTGCAAATTATGGTGGAAAATAAGTATTTGGTCACCTACAAACAAGCAAGATTTCTGGCTCTCACAGACCTGTAACTTCTTCTTTAAGAGGCTCCTCTGTCCTCCACTCGTTACCTGTATTAATGGCACCTGTTTGAACTTGTTATCAGTATAAAAGACACCTTTCCACAACCTCCAACAGTCACACTCCAAACTCCACTATGGCCAAGACCAAAGAGCTGTCAAAGGACACCAGAAACAAAATTGTAGACCTGCACCAGGCTGGGAAGTCTAAATCTGCAATAGGTAAGCAGCTTGGTTTGAAGAAATCAACTGTGGGAGCAATTATTAGGAAATGGAAGACATACAAGACCACTGATAATCTCCCTCGATCTGGGGCTCCACGCAAGATCTCACCCCGTGGGGTCAAAATGATCGCAAGAACGGTGAGCAAAAATCCCAGAACCACACGGGGGGACCTAGTGAATGACCTGTAGAGAGCTGGGACCAAAGTAACAAAGCCTACCATCATTAACACACTACGCCAGGGACTCAAATCCTGCAGTGCCAGACGTGTCCCCCTGCTTAAGCCAGTACATGATTGGGAGAATGTCATATGGTCAGATGAAACCAAAATATAACTTTTTGGTAAAAACTCAACTCGTCCTGTTTGGAGGACAAAGAATGCTGAGTTGGATCCAAAGAACACCATACCTACTGTGAAGCATGGGGGTGGAAACATCATGCTTTGGGGCTGTTTTTCTGCAAAGGGACCAGGACGACTGATCCGTGTAAAGGAAAGAATGAATGGGGTCATGTATCGTGAGATTTTGAGTGAAAACCTCCTTCCATCAGCAAGGGCATTGAAGATGAAACGTGGCTGGGACTTTCAGTATGACAATGATCCCAAACACACCGCCCGGGCAACGAAGGAGTGGCTTCGTAAGACGCATTTCAAGGTCCTGGAGTGGCCTAGCCAGTCTCCAGATCTCAACCCCATAGAAAATCTTTGGAGGGAGTTGAAAGTCCGTGTTGCCCAGCAACAGCCCCAAAACATCACTGCTCTAGAGGAGATCTGCATGGAGGAATGTGCCAAAATACCAGCAACAGTGTGTGAAAACCTTGTGAAGACTTACAGAAAACGTTTGACCTCTGTCATTGCCAACAAAGGGTATATAACAAATTATTGAGAAACTTTTGTTATTGACCAAATACTTATTTTCCACCATAATTTGCAAATAAATTCATTAATAATCTTACAATGTGATTTCTGGATTTTTTTTTCTCATTTTGTCTGTCATAGTTGAAGTGTACCTATGATGAAAATTACAGGCATCTCTCATCTTTTTAAGTGGGAGAACTTGCACAATTTGTGGCTGACTAAATACTTTTTTGCCCCACTGTATTATAGCTCGTATGGAATTTGGAGCCATGCGAGACACCTTTCACAATGCATCCGTCCATCATATTTCATGATCAAATTTGCGTTAATGTTGAGTGTATGGAAAGTGTAGACTCGTAACTGCTCTGTCTCTTCTCTGTTCCACCCTGGCTGAGATGCCAGTCTCATAATTTACAAGCAGAGCTTCCTGTTTTTTTGGCCTGAGCTCGGCTCTGGCACCGCTGCAGCTTCCCGCTCTCGCCAACACTACCATCAGCCCCATGATCTTTTCCATTAGAATCATAACTGTTGTCTGAGCTCTCTGGAGGCTGCTGATTTCCCCGCTAGTGATTGGTCTGCATCTCAGGTCCACCAATCTGGCAGAGCCCGTCTGTCTGTAAGACTGGTTTCTGTAGGGCTATTCTGCAACATTCTGGACCATTCATTCTGTCAGTGCCATAGGCACCCTGCTGACCTCAGGAGAAGACATTTATATTCGCCCAGAAAGTTGAAGTCAGCTGTCACTTTTAGCCAGCCACGACATCTATCCAACTCGGTGTGGATGGCATCATGGTTACATAGGATTTTGGGGACACCGGTTCTGTCAAGTCTCTTCCTTCAAAAAACATATTGAATAGGCACAGCTATTTTCCTGTATTAAATATTCAGAACTAATAGTGTGTATGTTTTCGATGGTTCTCTGAAGGTTTGGGATCTATCTCTGTTGAATAGTCATCACCTATGTTGCTCGAGCAGTATTTAACCAACTTCTCTTCTCTCCCCAGGGATAAGCATGCACTCAGCAAGAGCATAGAAAAGCTGGAAACAGAGCTGAACCAATGGAAACTCAAATACGAGGAGCAGAACAAGACCAAGCAGGAGGCCATGAAACAGGTGAGATTGAGGGTCACTTCTACCTTCCGATCCCTCCAACACCCGTCCAGGGGACGTATACATCAAACGGGGTAAAGGCATCAAACGTCAGCCCTTTGATCCTGGTGGCCTTAGAAGTGTTGACATCATATTGGCCATACCCCCCCCATACCTACGTCAATACAGCCTGGCAGACTGGCACACATCCACCTCACACAGACACACCTGCTGAGACAGCAGCTTCAAAGAGCCAGAGCCGCCGGCTCAGGGTGTGTTTACAAGAGACTGCCACTAGGAGGCACTCTGTGCTCAGAGCAGACAAGCTCTGTGTGTGTGTGTGTGTGTGTGTGTGTGTGTGTGTGTGTGTGTGTGTGTGTGTGTGTGTGTGTGTGTGTGTGTGTGTGTGTGTGTTGTGTGTGTCTTTCGATGTTATTAGAAAACCATGAATGGACTGGCAGGGTAGTCAGTGAAGACTGAAGAATCTCTCCGGATATCATCAAGGGAGGAGAGGAGAAGAGGTGGTAGAGGAGATGAGAAGAGGAGAGGAGAGATAAGAGGGATGAGAACAGTGAGAGCGGGAATTATTATTTGATGAGAAGGAGAGCGCAGAGAAGGAGAGGTGAAGGTTGAGCTGTGGCAGGTGCGCATTATGTGCCTGGACCACGGTGGGATCTCCGGGGTTAAAGGGAGAAAACACTGTAGCCTCCATAGCTGAGTGAGAACGTCATGTTGTATGGGAGCGTATCAACCTTGAAGGCGTCTCAGTTTATAGGAGGAGAGCGAACTAACACTAAGACCATGGATGCCAATATTTTTACCAAGGAGCTTAACACCTGTAGATGTTCTTGCTGTCTGGCTGTATCCATCTCTCTCTCTCTTTTCTCTCTCTCTTTTCTCTCTCTCTCTCTCTCTCTCTCTCTCTCTCTCTCTCTCTCTCTCTCTCTCTCCTCTTTCCTCTCTCTCTCTCTCTCTCAGCTCAACATGTTGAAGGAGGTACACCAGGATGAGTTGGGTCGTATGTCTGAGGACCTGGAGGATGAGCTGGGAGCACGCACTAGTATGGACAAGAAACTGGCCGAGCTACGAGCAGAGGTGAGGCTTAAGAACACAGCCAGTTGGCTTTTAAGCATCTATAATGGGTTGTAATGGATCTCAAATCCCTTTACACTTAATGGGGGTAATTCAGTCCATTCAACATCAATTGAACTCAAATTGACACTTGTCTCTAACTGTGACCCACTAGTTGACATGGTGGAAGTGGGAGCTGGCTGGGTGGTCAGTGTGTCCCTCACGTACTAAGTTGTCATTTTTGGAGAGTATATTTCACTCCTGTGGCTTATGGTGGAGTGGAACGAGTCCTCTCCTTTGAAGTGTTCTTTTAGAGCGCCTTCCTCCCATCGCCTGTCCCCCCTCAGAGGAGCTGCCCCCGGGGGCCCGACACCAGTCCACTGTCAGCCCCACGTGCCTCACGCCTCTCCTCTCTTTTCTCTCCCTCTCCTGTATTCTTCCTCATTGCCCCAGCAGCAACATCCTCCCGGCTCAACGCCGCTCAAATATCAGCCGTGAGAATACACCCTGAGCATGTTTAATGGCTCTGCTCTGATGGCTGGCAGGCCCGGGCTGAAGGAAAGGAGAGTATGATAAAAATTCTAATGGAGAGCCCCTTCACTTGTCGAGCGTTTACAAAGGGCTTTACTGTCACGACCTGGACACTGGTGCTCTGACTGACTGACTGCATATTCCCCTCTGGTACAGCGATTGGTTGATTCAACGTTCCCTCTGACCTCGTTCCTCTCCCTCTGATTTGACATGGTTTCCCCTCCCACTCCTCCTCAGATGGAGCGGCTGCAGGTGGAGAACGCTGCCGAGTGGGGCCGGCGGGAGCGCCTGGAGACCGAGAAGCTGGCGCTTGAGAGGGACAACAAGAAGCTGCGGGCGCAGACGGAGGACCTGGAGGAACAGCTGGCCCGTAAACGGCGGCAGGCGGCCAGTGCCCTGGACACTGACCTCAAGACCATCCAGACTGAGCTGTTTGAGAGGAACAAGGTGAGCGCAGAGAGAAGGAACCCCCTGCACCTCTGACTCCCCCTTCTGTGCACCTCTGACTAAGGCACATATGGGAGGTTCACTAGTGTGGTCTACCCAGGAGTGGTTTCATACACCCCCCGGCGTTTACCCAAGCACCTACGATTTCATGTAGCTGACTAAACTCCACTTCAAGGTGAATGGAGTTTCTGATGAACTCCACCAAGGGAGTGCCGCAAGAGACCAGGCTTTGTGGAATTCAGCCTACATCGATTCGCCCAATGTCAATAATTCCAAAAATGTAAATGATGAAACGCTAACCTTGTACCTATGTTTGCCCTCTAGTTGTGTGCTTTTTCTTTGTTTGATGAAATCCATACTTTCAATAAAGGTGAATCAAATACAACCACAGGCTGTTTCCTTGTTGAGATTCAATTGGCACATGTGCAATTGCACTGTGTTGCCATCTTACAGCAACAGCAATGAGCAAACAGTCGGTGGTTGTATTTGATTAACGTTTCTTGAAAACTAAACGACGGAACAGCACCCCAAAGAAAAGCAAAGCTTAAAAGGTGTGTTTTAAGATCTCTTTAAAATATGTCCACAGTGTTGTCCCCCCTCAGGGTCTCTGGCAGGCTATTCCAGAGGCTGGGGGCATAATAGCTAAATGCTGCCTCTAGGTCCTAGACTCATGAAACAATATCATATAGATTTTTTATTTAACTAGGCAAGTCAGTTAAGAACAAATTCTTATTTTCAATGACAGCCTAGTGGGAAAACTGCCTTGTTCAGAAGCAGAACAACAGAGTTTTACCTTGTCAGCTCAGGTATTCTATCTCACAACCTCTCGGTTACTAGTCCAACGCTCTAACCACTAGGCTACCCTGCCGCCCCTGATATTTGACACCAGGTATCAATTTGTAAATAAAAAAAATATATATAAAAATGTGTCAGAACAGCCTCAATTTGTCAGGGCATGGACTGACTACAAGGTGTCAAAGGCATTCCGTAGAGATGCTGGCCAATGTTGACTCCAATACGTCCCACGGTTGTGTCAAGTTGCCTGGATGTCCTTTGGGTGGTGGACCATTCTTGATACACACAGGAAACTGATGAATGTGGAAAACCCAGCACCGTTGAAGTTCTTGACACACTCAAACCGGTGCACCTGCCACCTACTACCATACCCCGGTCAAAGGCATTGAAATACTTTGTCTTACCCATTCACCCTCTGAATGGCACACATACACAATCCATGTCTCGGTTGTCTCAAGGCTTCAAAATCCTTCTTTAACCTGACTCCTCCCCTTCATCTACACTGGTTGAAGTGGATTTAACAGGTGACATCAATAAGGGATCAGGGCTTTCACCTGGATTCACCTGGTCAGTCTGTGTCATGGAAAGAGCAGGTGTTCCTACTGTTTTTGTACACTCGGGGTGCAACATGTTCAGAACATCAAATCGCCTCAGCGTCATGATAATATCATAAGGTCTGTGGCAATCCTCCGCCCTACCTGTGACTAGGACATTTACATGCGAGTCATTTAGCAAACACTCTTATCCCAAATGAAATACAGGAGTAACGGCACATCAACAGCTTTTTGTTGTTCTGTGTATTTCGTCGGCTCAGGGATTCCAACCAGAGACGGTTCGCTTGCTGGCACAACACACTTAACCTCTAGGCTGTAGGATTAACACACGTCATGCCTTCCACCCCGAGGGATACTTATCTGCAAATAGTCTCACATGAACTGGGAGACAGAGAGAGGAGTGGAAAGGAAAGTGAATGTGGAGCACACAGACCGGCAGATGGAGATGGGGGGGGACCTTGAAATCTTCAATTCAAATCTGTCCCCGCCATGCACAGTGCTACACTGCCACAGGACCCAATTATCCCGTGCTGTCCATAAATTCTGCCCATGTCACAGAGATTAAGGACCCTTATCCGTCAAGAGCAGGTGGCCTGTTCCGACTGGGTAGTGTCCTTGTGCACTAGATGACATGAATGCATCATGTTGGATTGGGCTCAGTGCACTGCATGGCATGTAGCCATCCCACCAGTGCTTTTACGCATTACACGCTGTCTCTGCCTGGTTGTTGGACACGTAGGAAATATGCCTCTCATCGGGCACGTACGAAGCATGTGTTCATCAGACAGGGTCTCTAGCTGGCTGCTGTGGAATGAGAGCGCCGCACTCTGTGGCAACTGATCATGGGCGACACCTCGGGTCACCACTGAGAGAGAATAGAGGAGACGAGAGGATATGCTGCTCTCCCTCCATCTGTCCCTCCCTCCCTCCCGCCATTCTTCCCTCTCGATCTATCTCTGTCTGGGTGTAATCTCTGGGTCCAGCTGTGCCCTGTTTGAGGAATCTATGGCGGAATAAAAACATTCGGTGTTGGCTCGTTATGAGCACCGTCCGTCTCTCTCCAGGATTCCCAGATTTATAGACTGGGCCTAAAGCACCCTGCATCACTCTCTCTCTCTCTCTCTCTCTCTCTCTCTCTCCCGCACTCTCACTCAACACTCACTCTCCTTTAGCAACTTATTTACTCGCTCTTCCGCCCACTTGCTCACTCGCTTGCTCACTCGCTTGCTCACTCACTCACTCACTCACTCACTCACTCACTCACTCACTCACTCACTCACTCACTCACTCACTCACTCACTCACTCACTCACTCACTCACTCGTTCTCTCACCTGCCCACTCACCTACTCACTCTCTCTCGCGCGCGCGCGCTCTCACCCACCCACTCACTCATTCATTCTCTCTCTCTCATCCAGTCATTCTCACACACTCTCTGTCAGCCAGGGTGGGGTGGCGAGAGGGAGGAGGAGCAAAAAGATGGATGGATGAAGGATGGTAGCGAAAGAAAGAGGACAACAGGGAGTAAGTGAGAGTGTGGAGAGTAGAAGACCTGAAAAGAAGAGGCCAAGCACCAAGTATATCAAACCCAGATAAGGAATAGGATGTGTGTGTGTCTCCAGTATACAAATAGGCCAGGCCTGGAGACACTAAGACTGTGTGGCTGATGGATGTCCTTCCCTGTGTGTTGTTGAGGCAGGGTATCGATCGAGACAGGGGTAGAGAAACACGCAGAGCGATTAAGACACTGTGGTGACACCGACAAAGAACAAAGTGTGATTGATACCAAAATCATACCCATCCCCAGCCCAGGCTTTCTGAACAACTCACGGCCAGCTAGGAGATTGATGTCCTCTGTCGCGGTGCAATTCAAATGGCCTGAGGAGAGAGAGGGGGAATGGGACTGTGTTTGTGTGTGTTCCTGTGTGTTGTCATCCGTCTGGGTGTGTAGGCTAGTGTGGGTTTGTTCCCCCTGTGTGTGTGTGTGTGTGTGTGTGTGTGTGTGTGTGTGTGTGTGTGTGTGTGTGTGTGTGTGTGTGTGTGTGTGTGTGTGTGTGTGTGTGTGTGTGTGTAATGGTTCCATTGGTCACATTGAAGACAAGTTAAACTGCAGCCTATTGATGAAGAAAGTAAAGTGCAGAGAGAGAGAGAGGTAAAGAGAGGTTTGATACATGTATTTAATCAGAGCTGAGAGCCACAGTGCCGGTCACATCCTGTAGAGCAGGCCCGTGGTTTATCAGTGTGCTGTCTAAGCTGCCTGACACACACTACCCCTGTGTTCCCTACAGTCTATCTCTACTCTTCCTCCTCCCAGATGTCTCGTACAAGGCCAAGCCCTGTCTCCCCCTGTCTGTCTGTCTGTCTGTCTGTCTGTCTGTCTGTCTGTCTGTCTGTCTGTCTGTCTGTCTGTCTGTCTGTCTGTCTGCCTGCCTGCCTGCCTGCCTGCCTGCCTGTCTGCCTGCCTGCCTGCCTGTCTGTCTGTCTGTCTGTCTGTCTGTCTGTCTGTCTGTCTGTCTGTCTGTCTGTCTGTCTGCCTGCCTGTCTGCCTGCCTGCCTGCCTGCCTGCCTGCCTCTGTCTGTCTGTCTGTCTGTCTGTCTGTCTGTCTGTCTGTCTGTCTGTCTGTCTGTCTGTCTGTCTGTGAGCCTATCAGCAGTACTAACTCTACAGCATCCTTTAAACTGGAATTGTCCTGGTACTGTAGGTTGTCTTTGTTGAAGAAGTGGTTGTGGACTGTTTGTTGGTTGTTGTTGACTTTGATCCATGTTATTTTCTAGGAGGTGAGTCCCTTCTTCGTAGTGCCAGTCTGTAACAATGGGCCGTCAATGGGCCGTCCCTCTAGCCAACTGTGGCCCAGCCAAGAAGCATACACCCTTTACCGTCGCCAGCATCCCCACTGAGATCTGGCTTACCCTACCGTCTCACCATCTGCGTGTGTGTGTGCTCATGCATATGTGTCTGTCTGTGCGTGTGCCTGCGTGTGTGTGAGTGTGTGTGTGTGTCTGCGTTGCAGGTAGTTAATCATGAAGCCTCTGTAGATGATTATAGACTGCTACATATGCTGAAGGTGACAAGGAGAACTGCTCGGCTATATATTAGAATATTATACACCGGGCTTCATCTTTGATGCTCGATGAATAAGATGAATCCCACTAGGTGCAGAGACAAGCCCCTGCCCTCACTGACACACACACACACACACACAGACACACACACATGTACAGTTTAACCCCGATCTCTGTCTCTCACACACAAGGACTTACACTTACTCACACGTTTCTCTAATTTTCTCTGCCAACACTGCGTTCCTCCACATTATGAAGCCCTAGTAAACGATGTGACACATGTTCAGATGCCAGTACAGAAATGATATTTAATATAGAGCGCAGCGGGATTCTGTTGCAGCTTCATACACAGATCCAGACATCAGTGCGTAAACAAATCTTAGGTTAAAGATGAATGTGGAAGCACAGTTCCTAGTACTGTGTGAAGCGGCTGTGTGGGAGACAGAACAGGCAGAGAGAGAGAGAGAGAGAGAGAGAGAGAGAGAGAGGAGATCACCAAGTCAACCAGAGGAGGCTAGTGGGAGGAGCTATAGGAGGATGGGCTCATTGTAATGGCTGGAATGGAATCAAATGAAATGGTACCAAACACATGGAAACAACGTGTTTGACTCCGTTCCATTGATCCAATTCCAGCCATCAGTGTGAGCCCGTCCTCCCATAGTTCCTTCCACCAGCCTCCCCTGAGGTCAACCCTGTACAAGCTACAGAATTCAAACATCAGCTGTTTGAAACATCAAAGAAAGACAGAGTAAGGAGCTCAAGCTAACGCACTCACTCTGTTCTTTCTCTCCCCCATCTCTCTCTCTCTCTCTCCCCATCTCTCTCTTGCTCCCTCCCTCTTGCGCTCTCTTGCTCTCCATTTCTCTGTCCCCCTCTCTCTCTCTCTTTCTCTCTCTCTCGCTCTCTCTCGCCCTCTCTCTATCTGCCTCTTTCTCTCCTTCCTTCCTTCCTCTCTCTATCTCTCTTGCCCTCTCTCTGTGTTGCTCTCCCTCTCCTTCCTCTCTCTCTCTCTTTCTCTCCCCCCCTCTCTCTCTCTCCCACTCTTGCTTCCTATCTCTACAGCCTCTGTCTCCCCCTCTACTCCATCTGGATATGCCCACCGGTAAAATAAAGAGAGCTTTGTTTAATGACAAGCCTCCCAGTCTCTCACCAAGGACCGGAACCTTGGCCGTGAGGAGCCTCTCACCTCTCTGAGTGGGTTTGTGTCAGACCCAGCCAGATAACAGAAATCCTTGTGTAACAGTGAATAGAACATCATGTTTGGTGAGAAAAAGGTGTTGGAGTTGTTTTTTTCTGAAGCGTACAGGATTTTCTCTCTCTCTCTCTCTTTTTCTCTCTCTCTCTCTCTCTTTCTCTCTCTCTTTTTTTCTCTCTCTCTATCTCTCTCTCTCAATTCAATTCAAAGGGTTTTATTAGCATGGGAAACATATGTTTACATTGACAAAACAGCTGAAATAGATAATAAACAAAAGTTAAATAAACAATTAAAAATGAACAGTAAATATTAGGAATAGAGACATTTCAAAGGTCAGATTATGGCTACAGTATATACAGTCTCTCTCACTCTCTCTCGCTCTCTCCCGCTCTCTCTCTCTCTCTCTCTCTCTCTCTCTCTCTCAAACACAAGTAAACCCAACCAAACCTCTCCACCCCCTCCTCCATGCAATACAGCTGCAGCCTATAGGGCCAATATATCACCCCCACCTTCCTGAAACAGCTGCCCCTGCTCTACCCCCCCCCCAGGACCCTCCCATCTCCAGGAATAAAACCTGACTGCTCACCAATCACACTGATTAATGAGCCCATACACACTGCTCATCTGCTCTGCCTGAAAAATGGACTGACTCTCTCATACTGTTGATGCTGGTTAACAGGTTACACTAGTTAGTTAGCTTCATTGTCATCACAACATCTGTTGCATGGGTTTGCAATGTGTGCGTTTCATTGAGGGTGATACACTTAAATTGCGTTTGTGGCAGTGTGTGTGTGTACCTGTATCCACGTTCATTGTTTTGTTGTCCTTCTCTGCGCGCATGTGCGTGTGTATGTAAATGAGCTCTCCTGGCGTCTGGTAATAACATCTGGGGTTAATTAGTGTGAAATGATTTGTCTTGTTCCTCAGATTCAGGGTCTCCTGTCTCAGTACTTCTCCATTTGGACCTGCTGTGCCTTCCGTGAGGGCGTCTCCTCTTTCATATCCCCGTCGCTCTCGCCGCCTCCCCCTCCCCCCTTCCTCTCTCTCCCCCTCCCTCTGATACGCCATGAATGCTCTTTGTTCATCCGCAGCGTGCACAGCCTTGCATGACAAGGACGTCTGAATGTTGAACGTGCTGTCGCGCGCTATGTGACGGAGGGGAAGGAATCGTGCCACCGCCCACAGGACGTAACCGTCTCCCGTGTGTCAGAGTAGAACCAGTGGACTTCAGTCAGTGTGACGCAGCTCTTCCCCTGAAGTCCATTCAGCCTAAACAGGCCTGTTCATTGCAGGTAGGCCATGTGGCTTGTGCTCAGTGTAAAAGACTCCATTACTGCTTGCCTGAATGGCTTATTTATGAGTCTGGTCGCTAATGCAGCAGTTCGCAGGCAGCCCAGAGTTGTCATTAAGACTGACAGAGAGGGCTGGAGTGGCACGGAGTCCGACAAGGGACAGAGAGCAGGTACAGGAGATTGTAGGGGGGGTTGTCTCTGTGTGTTATGTGTTCCTGTGTGTGTGAAGGGTGAAAATAACTGCTATACTATAAATGTGTGGCAGGAGAAGCAGAGAGGAAGGCTTTTACTGATACCATGCAGAAACTGAGGTAATTTGAGGGAACATGCTTTTCAGGCTGGAGGACTGAGATAAATGTGTCTCTGTGTGTGTGTGTGACCGAGAGGGAGAGAGAGAGAGCAAAAGAGAGAGAAAGGCGAAAATCTGCCCTGATGTGTGCTCTGACAGGACAGACCCAGCTTCCTTCCCTCTCTCTCTCCAAGGAGCGGCTTTTCAACCTGACATTTATTCTCGGCTATGAGGAGAGAGGTACGTTACAGGGTGAGGGTCAGCAAAATATCTTTATGAGAAAGGGGGGAGGGGAACAGGACTAGAGGGAAAGGAGAGGTGTAAGGAAGGTTAGAGGAAAAAGGTATGGGTTTATATGGAAGGGGGTAGTCGTAGTGGTATGGATGTGGAAGAGAACAGAGCAGAGCAGTGGCATTTGTAGAGAAGTTAAACACTCGCTTTGAGGATGGCGAGCAAGAGCACCAGTATTGAAGTGAGAAGCCGGAGAGAAAGATGAGGTTAGGCCAAGGAGCGGGCGGCAGGGGCAGGTGTCGTAGGGCCGGGGCGTGGCCAGGGTAATGAGTTTGCTCCGTTGTCAGGTGCGTGGGGAGATGAACTCCAGCAGTTGCAGTTGGTGACCCCAATGCCATGCACCTGCTCCGTCAATTACTGCAGTTGGGCACTGCTATCCTACACAGGGGCAACCCGGGTCGGGGCCAGGTCTACTTGGAGGTGTCTGTGTGTGTTTATTATCGCCTATAGGGAGTCTCTACATCCTAGGCAGAGGGAGAGCTTTAGCTCTATTATGACGAAGTGTTTGCTTTGAAAATATTACAGATATTTAATTATGGATATTGCAGCCTGCAAACTGAATTTTAGACTGTGGTCGGTATGGTCCAGGGCAGACTGGTTGAGCCTTTAAGACCGTATTCAACCAGCCCAGTTGGATCCGTCTGTAGAATGGCAGGTATAGACAGTACCCAAGGACACGTTCAATTGCCAAACATTGTCGACGGTTCCAAAATGTTGTGTCTTGCTGAACACACCCCGGGGGAACTGTGTGAGCAGGCTGTCTGGCGGAGGTGTAGCCTGGGGGGGATAGGTGCTCCCCCTGGCAGCTCTTTGGTTCCTCTAGGGGGCCTCTGTGAATCACACACCTAGCTCAGTAGAGATGGGCTTATGGAGCCGTTAGCTGACTGTGGAACCATTACCACCCCAGTGCCCCCAGTTTCCCATTGATGAATCACTCTGGCACTATCTTCTCTCTCCCTCCCCCTCTCCCATTTACATAGACTTGATCTAATCCTGACCAATCGTGCTGGAGCATAGCAATAGGCTCCGTTCCCTCAGGCAGCCTCATAATCAACCCAATTCTACTATCCAGGGTATGTGTGTGTGTGTGTGTGTGTGTGTGTGTGTCTGTGTCTGTGTCTGTGTCTGCGTCTGTGGGTGGGCGTGCAGTGTGTAGGTCTAAATGAATACTATATTCCGTTTTATAATACCTGTAAGGGAATGTGGAGTGTGTAAGCGAGATTCCTGAACAATCATTGATGTCTGTGTATCTCTGTCTTGAATATGCATCTGTGTGTGTGTGCATGTGCTGCATGCATGGCCACAGTATGTGTGGGTCTCAATATACATGTATGAAAATATGCTAATGGGAGAGGATGAGGGGAAACGTTGTGGGTGGAGTGGGTGGAATGGGTGGAGTGGGTGGAGTGGGTGGAAGATATCATGTGTGAGTAATGTCTGTGTTGCATAAAGCTTTTTAGTCTTTCTCCATCTTGGCTTTAATTTAAAAAATATTTTTCGAACCTTTATTTCACTAGGCAAGTCAGTTAAGAACAAATTCTTATTTACAATGACGGCCTACCACGGCCGAACCCGGACGACGCTGGGCCAATTGTGCGCCGCCCCGTGGGACTCCCAATCGCGGCTGGATGTGATACAGCCTGGAATCGAACCAGGCTGTATCTGTTTGGCTGTTCAGTATGTGTTGGTAATTTTGTGTGTTGTGTCTTCGTGTTAATGTCAGTGTGTTTGTGGTTACTTTGACCGGAGTGTGTAGTGTATTGTGTCTAGTGTGTGTCTTTGTTTCAGTGCCAGCCGATGTTACGGCAGATTTCAGGGTCTTGGAGCCAGTCAAGGAGAAACATTTAACAGCAAGCCTTCAGTGACACCCTCCTTTATCTAGCTCCCTCCAACCAATCTCCCTCTCTTTATTTATTGACTAATTGGCTATGGGGCCGGGTTGTCTTACTGCTCGTGTGTGTTTCTGTCAACCTTGGTGTGAAAAGTGTATCTGTAAGGGTGTTTCCTACATGTGTCATTCCATGGCTCTTCATCTGTGTGTTACATTTGATGTGCTTTTTGGACAGATTACTTCCAGTGTGTGTGCGTGTGTGTGCGCACACACGCACTCCCAGCAGTGTGTCTGTGAATCAGTTTGAGTGCGAAATCTCCATCTCTCACCTCATCTCCAGTGAGTATCTTCATCATCATAGATCATTCATTAGTCTCTCCCTCGTGTTTTATGGAGACTCAGCTCTTAGCCCGGCAACTCTCCCTCCTCTCTCTATCGAAGCGGTCCCTTCACGGAGGACACTCAGACCCACATTACAGCTGAGTGAAACTTTTGATCCAGCAGTAGAGAATGCTGTCTGACTCTGCGGCGTCTCGCTGGCTTCCAAGATCCAAACTCTGAAGCGGTTCTTTGTCAGATGATGTGATGCAGTCACGCGTTTCTGAGTGCACTCTCTTTTCTTCTCTTGGATTTTTCTCTCGGTCATCTTTGCCTTCTTCTAGATCTTTCTCCCCCTTTTCTATTTTTCATGTCACTTTTTCTTCCGGGAAATTCCCTTTGTTCTTAGTCTTCACCTCTGCCCTGTTTATTCCTGCTCGCAGCCCCTCCCTTACCGCTCTCCTCCCTCTCATTCCCCCCCGTGTCTCCCCCTCCCTCTCTCCCTTTGTCTAAACTAGGCACTCGATGAGGGCATTCTCCCTGTCTGTCCTTGAGTGTCTCTATGCACATAGTATCAATACGACCCCCTTCCACTTAACCCCTATCACAATCACAATCTCACATCAATCAACCAAACAATTATCTGCACGAGGTCATACGTGACCGGGGATTTCCTGCTCAAAAGTACTGCTGATGTTAGTTTGATAAAAAGATACAAGGATGATAGTTGTATTAGTATTTAGGCTACAGTACACCAAATGGCAGTTTTGTGGATCAGGGTTCTGTGGTTACATTGTTCATTTCGAACGTTTTTGAAAACCTTGGTATTGTATCGTAAATCATCTTCCCCTTTTACAGTGGGCTCCTCCACTATCACCACACACACGGTCTCCGGGCCAGGTCTCCGGGCCAGATCTCCGGGCCAGATTGTTCTGTTCTATGTGCTGTACGATAGTAATCCATTTCACTGTCAAATTGCTTTATCAGCACGAGAGAAGAATTATTGCCAAAACGCACTTTGGAAATGGAATGATTGATTAACAATATTGGCATCCTAAAAAAATTTTTCATCAAGATTGTCAACGCAACGACATTCAGTAAAAACAACAATCAAGGATGTGGTTGTGTTACAAATGAAAAGCGGCAAAAAACATTAATCAACATACGATGGACAGTAGCGAGTCATCCTCGAGTCATGCATTGGTAGTCATGCACCAGGGTTAACTGTATTTTATACTGGGACTCCCATACGAGCCTCTAGAAGTAGGCCATGTCCTCGAATTGATGTGACCTAGAAACAAAGAGTCAAGGAACATTTTCTCTCCAGGTGGTCTGGGGAATCAAGTTTTTAAAATATTTTTTTTACAGGAGTTTGTGCGCGTGTGTTCTTATGTGTGTGTGTGTGTGTGTATCCCCTCATCCAGTCCTAGTCTTGGCAGTACTGGGAGTTGTGGGAGCCACATCATGCATGTGTTTTCACACAGTCTGGACACTTGATTATCACATTGAATTGTTCATGAACCATGTGCTCCCTCTAATCTCTCTCTCTCTCTCTCTCTCTCTCTCTCTCTCTCTCTCTCTCTCTCTCTCTCTCCCCCTCCCTCCCTCCCTCTCTCTCTCTCTCCCCCTCCCTCCCTCCCCTCCTCTCTCTCTCTCTCTCTCTCTCTCTCTCTCTCTCTCTCTCTCTCTCTCTCTCTCACTCTATTTCTCTCTTTCTCTCCCTTTCTCTCTCTTCTCCTGTACACAGCACTTTAGCTTCTCTGCTGTCACTCTAACCTAGCTGTGTGTTATTTAAAGTGTCTCTGTGTGTGAGCTAGTGTACCGGGCAGGGGGCAGTCACTGTGGGAGCCATATCCAGCCTGACAGAACACACGAAAGCCGCAGAAACACATCAATAATTCACCTTTAATCAAGGACTCAATCGGCCCGCTGAGACCAGTGGCAATGGATGCATTTCCCCTGTTGTGTGTCCATGGCCTCCCGGACTATTCCTCCCATCTTCCACTTCTCTGGTTCTACCTATGTGAGTTGTCTGTGACAGTATGGTTAGAGAGTAGGGCAGACCCCATTTAGTCGACTGGTCTAATGTTTAGTCGATAGACTGTTGGTCGACCTAGGTTGCTTTAGTCAAGCATTAGCAACAAAAAAAGGCACCTGTCTGATTTTTCCACAACTTCTATCTCGAAGGCCATCAAACTGCTAAACAGCAATCACTAACTCAGAGAGGCGGCTACCTACATTGAGACCCAATCACTGGACACTTTAATAAATGGATCACTAATCACTTTGAACAATGCCACTTTAAATAATGCCACTTTAATAATGTTTACATATCTTACATTACTCATATCACATGTATATACTGTATTTTATACCATCTACTGCACCTTGCCAATGCCGCTCGGCCATCACTCACCCATATCCTTATATGTACATATTCTCATTCACCCCTTTAGATTTGTGTGTATTAGGTAGTTGTTGGGGAATTTTTAGATTACTTGTTAGATTTGTGTGTATTAGGTGGTGGTTGGGGAATTGTTAGATTAAATCAAATCAAATAAATCAAATCAAATTTTATTTGTCACATACACATGGTTAGCAGATGTTAATGCGAGTGTAGCGAAATGCTTGTGCTTCTAGTTCCGACATTGCAGTAATAACCAACGAGTAATCTAACTAACAATTCCAAAAGAAAAAAAACTACTGTCTTATACACAGTGTAAGGGGATAAAGAATATGTACATAAAGATATATGAATGAGTGATGGTACAGAGCAGCTTAGGCAAGATACAGTAGATGGTATCGAGTACAGTATCTACATATGAGATGAGTATGTAAACAAAGTGGCATAGTTAAAGTGGCTAGTGATACATGTATTACATAAGGATGCAGTAGATGATATAGAGTACAGTATATACGTATACATATGAGATGAATAATGTAGGGTATGTAAACATTATATTAGGTAGCATTGTTTAAAGTGGCTAGTGATATATTTTACATCATTTCCCATCAATTCCCATTATTAAAGTGGCTGGAGTTGAGTCAGTGTGTTGGCAGCAGCCACTCAATGTTAGTGGTGGCTGTTTAACAGTCTGATGGCCTTGAGATAGAAGCTGTTTTTCAGTCTCTTGGTCCCAGCTTTGATGCACCTGTACTGACCTCGCCTTCTGGATGATAGCGGGGTGAACAGGCAGTGGCTCGGGTGGTTGTTGTCCTTGATGATCTTTATGGCCTTCCTGTAACATCGGGTGGTGTAGGTGTCCTGGAGGGCAGGTAGTTTGCCCCCAGTGATGCGTTGTGCAGACCTCACTACCCTCTGGAGAGCCTTACGGTTGTGGGCGGTGCAGTTGCCGTACCAGGCGGTGATACAGCCCGCCAGGATGCTCTCGATTGTGCATCTGTAGAAGTTTGTGAGTGCTTTTGGTGACAAGCCGAATTTCTTCAGCCTCCTGAGGTTGAAGAGGCGCTGCTGCGCCTTCTTCACGATGCTGTCTGTGTGAGTGGACCAATTCAGTTTGTCTGTGATGTATATGCCGAGGAACTTAAAACTTACTACCCTCTCCACTACTGTTCCATCGATGTGGATAGGGGGTGTTCCCTCTGCTGTTTCCTGAAGTCCACAATCATCTCCTTAGTTTTGTTGACGTTGAGTGTGAGGTTATTTTCCTGACACCACACTCCGAGGGCCCTCACCTCCTCCCTGTAGGCTGTCTCGTCGTTGTTGGTAATCAAGCCTACCACTGTTGTGTTGTCCGCAAACTTGATGATTGAGTTGGAGGCGTGCGTGGCCACGCAGTCGTGGGTGAACAGGGAGTACAGTGAAGGAGAGTTCGCATGTTTTCGTTGCAGGCCGTGTCAGTGGCACTGAATTGTCCTCAAAGCGGGCAAAAAAGTTATTTAGTCTGCCTGGGAGCAAGACATCCTGGTCCGTGACTGGGCTGGTTTTCTTCTTGTAGTCCGTGATTGACTGTAGACCCTGCCACATACCTCTTGCGTCTGAGCCGTTGAATTGAGATTCTACTTTGTCTCTATACTGACGCTTAGCTTGTTTGATAGCCTTGCGGAGGGAATAGCTGCACTGTTTGTATTCGGTCATGTTACCAGTCACCTTGCCCTGATTAAAAGCAGTGGTTCGCGCTTTCAGTTTCATGCGAATGCTGCCATCAATCCACGGTTTCTGGTTAGGGAATGTTTTAATCGTTGCTATGGGAACGACATCTTCAACGCACGTTCTAATGAACTCGCACACCGAATCAGCGTATTCGTCAATGTTGTTATCTGACGCAATACGAAACATAACCCAGTCCACGTGATGGAAGCAGTCTTGGAGTGTGGAATCAGCTTGGTCGGACCAGCGTTGGACAGACCTCAGCGTGGAGCTTCTTGTTTTAGTTTCTGTCTGTAGGCAGGGATCAGCAAAATGGAGTCGTGGTCAGCTTTTCCGAAAGGAGGGCGGGGCAGGGCCTTATATGCGTCGCGGAAGTTACAGTAACAATGATCCAAGGTTTTTTCAGCCCTAGTTGCGCAATCGATATGCTGATACAATTTAGGGAGTCTTGTTTTCAGATTAGCCTTGTTAAAATCCCCAGCTACAATGAATGCAGCCTCAGGATGTAGAGATTCCAGTTTGCAAAGAGTCAAATAAAGTTCGTTCAGAGCCATCGATGTGTCTGCTTGGGGGGGAATATATACGGCTGTGATTATAATCGAAGAGAATTCTCTTGGTAGATAATGCGGTCGACATTTGATTGTGAGGAATTCTAAATCAGGTGAACAGAAGGATTTGACTTCCTGTATATTTCTGTGATCACACCACGTCTCGTTAGCCATAAGGCATACGCCCCCGCCCCTCTTCTTACCAGAAAGATGTTTGTTTCTGTCGGTGCGATGTGTGGAGAAACCCGCTGGCTGCACCGCCTCCGATAGCGTCTCTCCAGTGAGCCATGTTTCCGTGAAGCAAAGAACGTTACAGCCTCTGATGTCCCTCTGGAATGCTACCCTTGCTCGGATTTCATCAACCTTTTTGTCAAGAGACTGGACATTGGCAAGAAGAATGCTAGGGAGTGGTGCACGATGTGCCCGTCTCCGGGGTCTGACCAGAAGACCGCCTCGTTTCCCTCTTTTACGGCGTCGTTTTTTTGGGTCGCCGGCTGGGATCCATTCCGTTGTCCTGGTTGAAAGGCAGAACACAGGATCCGCTTCGTGAAAATCATATTCTTGGTCGTACTGATGGTGAGTTGACGCTGATCTTATATTCATTACTTGTTAGATTTGTGTGTATTAGGTGGTGGTTGGGGAATTGTTAGATTACTTGTTAGATATTACTGCACTGTTGGAACCAGAAGCAAAAGCATTTCGCTACACTCACATTAACATCTGCTACCCATGTGTATGTGACCAATACAGTTTGATTTGATTTGAACTAGTCAAATGTATTCCACACATCTGACTTCCCCTTTGCTTCCCGAGCAACCAAACATTCCCCCGTTTCGAGTTCATTTGTCACGTTTGTTGTCACATGAACGCGTTAAGATTTTTTACTAACCAATTTATTAATATGATTATTATGATATGCTATAGGTCTTATTGGTCACATGCATGCAATGCATTTAACTTTTATTTTTTAAACAACACATTTATGAATGTGCCGGTGAAGGATTGTCATTTTGATTTAAAGGCGTCAATGATTCTTGGCGTAGGAAAGAATACGTTTGGGAAAGTTATTTTCTGACTTGGCCCCACATGGATTGGGCATATGTAGTAGGCATATCACACTGCCAGTGACGGACTGAGGCATTGCTTACGCAGTTTATCACCTCAACCGCAAACTTCAACTTCCTCCCTATGTTGTTTTATTTCAGTTGTGTTTTGTCCCTTTCTGTTAAGTGGAGGGCTGGAGCACTGAATCGATACCCGTGGCTCGTCTGTTTCAATAGGGACAGCTCATCTAGCCAGGGCTGCTCGAATACTTTGATATGCAGCTAGGGAATACTCTCTCTCTTTCTCTCTCTCTCTCTCTTTCTCTCTCTCCCTCTCTCTCTCTCTCTCTCTCTCTCCTTCCTTCCTTCCTTCACTCCCTCACTCTCTCCCCTCTGATTCTTTCTCCTTACTTCTCTCCCTCCCTTCCTCCTTCCCACTTTCCCCCACGTTCTTGTGTCCCCTCCCTGTTTGATTTCTCTGGCCTTATGAAACAGTAGTACAAGCTGTTCTGCCCTGATCATACAGGAGAGTCCTCAGGAGAACTCAATTGATGTTAACGATGACAGTGATGATTACATCGAGGTTGCACTGCTCAATGCAAAGCAGAGAAATGGGGAACATGCTCAACTCATCTGAGATCTGTGAACATGGTTTTCTTTGTGGCTGTCTTTTCTTTTTCAAGTTTCAAGTTTTTATTAGTCTGATGTGCAGGATACACGTTGTTACTTGCAGGTTTCTTTTCAACAATGCAACAACAATAAGAAGTAGTAACAGGTAAGAATACGAACATAAAGTAAATGGCTCAATATAATAGACATTTTAGCATACGTATAATACAGGAAGGCACAATTTATAGTCCAATATTGACATATTTTGGGGAAGCGGGGATTGGGGGGCAAGTGTTTAAACTGTCCAGTATTTAGCAATCATAATAAGAGTCTGGTAGCATCCATTTGATGTGTAGCATGAATGTACAGTTGAAGTCGGAAGTTTATATACTATTAGGTTGGAGTCATTAAAACTAATTTTTTAACCATTCCACAAATTTCTTGTTAACAAACTATAGTTTTGGCAAGTCGGTTAGGACATCTACTTTGTGCATGACACAAGTACTTTTTCCAACAATTGTTTACAGACAGATTATTTCACTTATAATTCACTGTGTAATAATTCCAGGTTGTGGGGGTGCTTTGCTGCAGGAGGGACAGGTGCACTTCACAAAATAGATGGCATCATGTGGAAGGAAAATTATGTGGATATATTGAAGCAACATCTCAAGACATCAGTCAGGAAGTTAGATCTTGGTCGCAAATGGGTCTTCCAAATGGTCAATGACCCCAAGCATACTTCCAAAGTTGTGCCAAAATGGCTAAAGGACAACAAAGTCAAGGTATTGGGGGGGCATCACAAAGCCCTGACCTCAATCCTATAGACAATTTGTGGGCAGAACTGAAAAACTGAAAAAGTTCTACAAACCCGATTCAGTTACACCAGCTCTGTCTGAAGGAATGGGACAAAATTCACCCAACTTATTGTGGGAAGCTTGTGGAAGGCTACCTAAAACGTTTGACCCAAGTTAAACAATTTAAAGGCAATGCTACCAAATACTAATTGAGTGTATGTAAACGTCTGACCCACTGGGAATGTGATGAAAGAAATAAAAGCTGAAATTAATCATTCTCTCTACTATTATTCTGACATTTCACATTCTTAAATATAGTGGTGATCCTAACTGACCTAAGCCAGGGAATTTTTTACTAGGATTAAATGTCAGCAATTGTGAAAAACTGAGTTTAAATGTATTTGGCTAAGGTGTACGTAAACTTCCGACTTCAACTGTGTGTGTGTGTGGGTGGGTGTGGATGTGCGCGTGAGTGAGTGCATCTGTGCTGTGGCATGAAGAGTCAAGTGCAGGTGGTCAGTACAGGTGGTCAGTCCAGATCAAGTGGTTCAAGGTTTTCTTTATGTTTTCTTTATTCTCACCGTATGGGTAATGGTTTGTAAGCTCTCAGCTCGGCACAAGCGTTTCCTGGTATAGTATGTTTACTTCCAATGGGAGTCTGTGCTTCTCTATTGTGGGAATGTGTTAAAAGTGCTCTTAACGAAGCGCTTCCATTATTGATCAGATCCTCAATGCTCCAACGAACAGTAGCGGTGATGTCTAGCCGAACAAAGACCAGAGTAACTCACTCAACTCACAAGGAATCTCTTGGAGGATCTGCTACTAGGGAATGTACGCTAATTTGACCCAACGGCATCCGACACCCATCCGACATGCTTGTAACTGAAATTGACATATAAGCGCCGGTACTTAACTGGCCCGAGGCCCGATTTTAAATCCACTCTAACAGACTAGCAGACTGACCCCGACCCCTCTGCTCCTCAGGAGTTGGCAGACATGCGCCACATCCACTCCAAGGTGAAGAAGCAGTACCAGGACAAGATGGCCGAGCTGGCCCACGCCAACCGGCGGGTGGAGCAGCACGAGACAGAGGTGAAAAAGCTGAGGCTGAGGGTGGAGGAGCTGAAGAAAGAACTGGGTCAGGCGGAGGACGAGGTGGGCACCAACACACAACACATTCACTTATACATGGATACATATACAGTTGCCTGCGTAATTATTGGGAGCATTTTTTGTTCTTTCGGGTCTGTACTTCAAAACGTTGGAGTTTACATCAAACAACCACGTTGAGGTTAAAGGTCAGACTGTCAGCTTTAATTTGAGGGTATTTTCACCCATATCCGTTGAACCGTTTAGAAATTACAGCACTTTTTCTACATAGTCCCCCCATTTTAGGGGACCAAAAGTATTGGGACCAATATATTATTTATCATTCATTTTGTATTGGCACAAAATAATCTAAAACACAACCAAAACAAACATCATTTGTAGAGACACGAGCTTGATGTAGTCAGTGCGTGCTATGAATATGGGACCAAATACTTCACTTTTTGCTACTTTAATAAAAATATAAGTGAATTTGTCCCAATACTTTTGCACCCCTTAAATTGGGGGAATATGTACAAAAAGTGTCTGTAATTTCAAAGCGGTTCACCTGATATGACTGGAAATACCCTCAATGTAATGGCCGTTGGTGGAAGAAGGTGAGGACCAAGGTGCAGCGTGGTACATGTTCATCTTTTATTAGTTGAACTGAACACTGAATAGCAAAACAATAAAGAGAACAACCGAAACAGTTCTGTCTGGTGCAGACACAAAAACAGAAAGCAACTACCCACAAAACTCAGATGGGAAAAGGCTACCTAAGTATGGTTCTCAATCAGAGACAACGATAGACAGCTGCCTCTGATTGACAACCACACCCGGCAAAACAACAAAGAAAAACAAAACATAGAAAATGAACATAGAATGCCCACCCTAGTCACACCCTGGCCTAACCAAAATAGAGAATAAAAGCCTCTCTATGGCCAGGGCGTGACACTCAAATTACACTGACAGAAGATTAACGATGTCTTTTGGGTGATAAAACCTAAAGAGACCGCATTCCATAGCATGAGTTAATGTTTCTATAAAATACCTTTGTATCTTTGTCTCGGGGCTCTCAACGAATCATCTGAGGGCGATTCGTCGACCAGCCATCATTAACGTAGAGCACTCAATCGGTTCACTTTATATATGTGTGTGTTGTATTGACCTGCTCCCTTTTAATAAGTGAATAAAGATTTAGTTGAAGTATAACTCGCACTTGTGTAATAAGTTTGTCTCTCCTCAGTTGATAGTAAGAAAATGAACCACCACAAGAGCCAAAGAAGAAGAAATGCTTCACTGTCCCAACAATTACAGAGGGCAGTGTAGATACAGTACATACTGTCAGTGTTGGGTATTTAGGATTTTGATCCAAAGTATTCAATGCAGAATACTGATTCTGGGATTTGTAGTCCGGTGTGACTGATTTGCAATGACCGATTTCTCTCTCACACATTCTCCTCCCCCCCACTCCCTCCCTCCCAGCTGGATGAGGCCCATAATCAGACCAGGAAGCTACAGCGGTCTCTGGATGAGCAGGTGGAGCAGTCAGAGAACCTCCAGGTTCAACTGGAACATCTCCAGTCTCGGTACGACTGATTCTCTCACACACACACACACACACACACACACACACACACACACACACACACACAGTAGCCTACACACCAAGACGTGCAGGAGAAGCACGCGTCCACATGTCCAATTTCCTACACTTCTCAGCGGTCTTTGGTGGTGCATGATATTTAATCAGACAGTGTACTATATGGCTGCCATGCTCCTGTTATGAACTAGTTCTCTCAGATATCTTAGCTGGAGGAGATTAGCCCACTGTGAGACTTGTGTCTTAGTTTGTCAGGCAGGCAGCCCTGCTCACACTAGGCCAGTCTTTATGTCCCCCTCTCTCTCTCTCCTTCCTTTCTCTTTCTCTCACCCTCCTATGCTCTCTCTCTCTCTCTCTCTCTCTCTCTCGCTCTACCTTATCATTCCACCCGCGTCCCAGCTCATCCACACCGACAGCCAATCGCGGGGCCGCCCAGCCATGGTTTACCGTAGTAACATGGAGCCTGCGTGCAGCATAGCGGTGCTGGCCCCCTGTAGCTTAGCAGAGGAGTGACAGGTGTGTTGGCATGGAAACGCCTTTGAGGAACACACACACACACGGCCTCATGGAGCCCTGACAGACCTGGAACAGTGAGGGAGTCAGGCCCCATCAGGCTCCTAGTATAACACTGTACTGTACTTGGATGAACTCGCTCTAACCACATTAACCCTGATGCACGGGTCGTAGCTGGATAGGAGTGGGAATATTAATGCTTCTAAAAAATGTAATATTCATGGATAATGGATTTTGAGATTTAGTGGTTGTCCGCTACCTCTCCCAAGAGTATTTTACTATCCTATCACTCCTCTCTCTCTTTCTGTCATTTCTTTTTCTCCCATCTTTTCCAACCAAATGCCATGTTTTCTTTGATCGCGCTCTCACACTCTCTCTCCCCTTGGTTCGCTAAAGGGATAGTGTGACATTTTTGGCAATAAAGCCCTTTTTTCTCCTCACCCAGAGTCAGATGAACTAGCATGCTAGCTGTTCCTATGTGCTTCCAGTGATTGCGCCAACACTAGTTACCAATGGCTCCAGAAATGACCTGCACCTTCCTTCAAACTGCACACGGAGACATAAAATAGTATCCATGAGTTCATCTGACTCTAGGGAAGTAGAAAAAGGAATTGCTAAAATGTCGCACTATCCCTTTAACCAGGGGAATAGTTCCCACCACATCCCAGCCTGTCTGTCTGAGATATAAATAGTCTAGTGGTCTCCCAGCTCCAGCCCAGTCTATGATCATAAAGCTAATATCTAAATCAATGCAGCAAACCAGGCCAGGTGATCCGGGAAAACCTCGCATTCTGGGACAGCCAGTACTGTGTGTGTGTGTGTGTGTGTGTTTGCGTGTGTTTGCGTGTGTGCGTGTGTGTGGTGGGAGAGGAGTGGTTAGGGGCCCAGCTTACCACATGCTTGTTTTACTGTAGCTTGTTAAAAGTCCATCCTTCACATTGATTTATCAATCAATTCTCTGTGGATCATCTAATCCTGTGCACACACGCTCAATGCCACTCACACACACACACACACACACACACACAGACACACACACACACACAAACATATTCCACATAGTCCATACACACATGACCTTTGGCCCCCGGGTTTGTTAACAGGCCTATGGTCAGGGCTGAGATGCAGACGGCGGGGTGCTGAAGCGTGTGGCTATAATGGCCTGGGAGACATGGGGAGGGAGATAAGAGATGAACACAACAGAGAGAAATACAGGCAGACATACAGACAAAACTAGCCACCATGAGAAAGGTCTCTAACAATGGGGGGGTGTTATTGTAACCCTGTCGCCATGACGCTGTCAGAACATTGTTAAAACAGAAAGGTCCTGATCCGGAGTTGTAGTGATTTCATGTGAGGCTTTGTGATACTGTGCCACTCCAATCGGTCTCTAACAATGGGGGTGGGGGGGGCATAAACAACTAGCCACTACTAAGGCTGAGGTGTAGGCCTATTCTACAAAGCAGAAGTAATGAGTTAGCCAGCTAACTTGCCTTAATATTCTGAAATAACTTTTTTCTTCTTCTGGAAAATAAGCTTTAAATGGGCATGGTCTACAATTGACTCAACAACCAAAAACACATGTCTAAGTTTAGCTTTCTTGATTAACCATAGTTGTTCATGGTTGTTTTCGAAGTTAGCCGGCTAACTCATTGCTCCTGCTTTGTAGTATACCTCTTTGGTCTGAAGACTGACAGCTTAATGGTCCACAAGAAACTGTTCGGGAACATGTGTGCATGTGATGGTAATGCATGTGCATGTGGTAAGAAGGGGTGTTTATCTTTCTGTGTGTTGTGGCATTTCTGGTGGACCGGCTAGACGTTCAGACCGCTCTTAAATAGCCGGGCTCTCTGAAGGCAGGTAGAAAGTGGATTAAATGAAGCATGTTCTTTTCGATTGATTTCCTGTCACTGTAGCAGGCTTGTCTGTTCAGCTCAATCAGGGGGCCAAAGCCGGACTTCAAAATGGGACGCAGGTTGTGAAGCAACAGCGTTATTAGCACAACTCTGGCTGAACAGTGAGAGGCTAAACACGCACAGCCTCCAACAATTTGAAGCTACGGATGTTGACCACAGGTTGTGTGCGCTGCCATTTCAGGTTCTCCTCCTCCCAGCTTGTGTGTTTTCCTGAGGAGCCGCGCCAGTGGGTTTGACATGATCTGAGAGGTAGATTTTTACATCGCAGAAGAGATGGAGGATTAGAAAAGAGAGGGAAAGCGAGGGAGGGGAAAAAAATGTTTGGTTTAATCTATAGATTTAAAGGGCTTAGAATTTTATTGACATTATTGAGATCTTTCTAACCCTGGCTTCTCTCTCCTTTCAGTCTATCATATAGCCTTCATACTGTATATTCCCACGGAGTGTGTCACATTGCTATTTGATATTGGACCAGCTGTGAACAGACAGAAATAACAAATTAGCCAGTTTCATAAGGCTGTTGGCTTTGATAGATTAGATTGATTTGCATTAGTGCGTTTGTTGCGGAGGTTTTGTTGTCGGAAATGTTGTGGAAAGAAATTGGGACCGAGTTTGATCAATTAATTATAGTAGCAGCATGAAAATATAGACTACCCACTGGGCACAGACATAATTTAATGGTCTAGTTTTGATTTTATTTCGGTTGAGTTGCCAGCTACAGTGAATTCAACGTGAAATCAACAAAACCTTTCAAGCCATTGGATTTAAGTTCAAAGTTGTGTGAAAAAAGACGAAATTCCCTTACGTTGACGACTTTTTGCCCAGTTGGTATCGTTTCTCTATCCCCCCACCATACCCCTCTCAATTCAATTCAATTCAATTTAAGGGCTTAATTGGCATGGGAAACATATGTTAACATTGCCAAAGCAAGTGAAGTAGATAAACAAAAGTGAGATAAACAATAAAAATGTGCAATAAACATTACACTCACAGAGGTTCAAAAAGAATAGAGACATTTCAAATGTCATATTATGTCTATATACAGTGTTCTAACAATGTGCAAATTGTTTAAGTACAAAAGGGAAAATTAAATAAACATAAATATGGGTTGTATTAACAATGTTATTCACTGGTTGCCCTTGTGGCAACAGGTCACAAATCTTGCTGCTGTGATGGCACAATGTGATATTTCACCCAGTAGATATGGGAGTTCATCAAAATTCGGTTTCTTTTCAAATGATTTGTGGATCTGTGTAATCTGAGGGAAATATGTGTCTCTAATATGGTCATACATTTGGCCAGAGCTCAGTTTCCACCTCATTTTGTGGGCAGTGTGCACATAGCCTGTCTTCTCTTGAGAGCCAGGTCTGCCTACGGCGGCCTCTCTCTCTCTCTCTCTCTCTCTCTCTCTTCTTCCTCCTCCTCCTCCTCCTCCAGATGTACTGTCTCACACCTTAACATGGCCTTGCTAAGTGTTTGGGCAATGGAAAAGCTTTTAGTCATTTAGTGGTTGACTGTTGTTCAAAACACTATTATGTGTAATTTAGCGCCATTAAAAGGATCTCTGTTCCTGTCAGTGAGTCCCCCAGTAGAGTAACGTGGCATGGGGAACAGAGAGGGTCCACCCAGGCCTCTGGCACCATCATACTAGCCTGATTCCACATCTGTTGGCGTTGTCTTGCTAACTCCTGTATATGGTCAATGACCACAGACATTGACAGGACAGCACAAACAGACCTGGAACCAGGCTAGCATGACACCACAGAGGATGAGAACAGAGAGCAGTAAATGGGGAGGCAGCACTAACACAGATTCAGCTTCTTGGAAATAACATAGTATATTCTGCAGTAGTTTTCCCCTGTAGCGAACATACCGGAGAGGCTGACTCTCTCTCTACCTGGGTGAATAACCGAATTTGACGGAGAGTGATCTCTGGCTGTGTGGGAGGCTGTGTTCTTTCTCTTTCTAAACTGAGGCTCAGTTCACCCTGGAGCCATTCTAGCCGTGCGTCATCACAACACACACGGCAGCGCACACTACTGCAGGTCCACTTCGCACAGGCCCGCCCATCTATCCTGGACATTTCTAGAAATAGTTCAACTAGCGCATGTTTGCTTTGCTGTTTGAGCTGCAGCTCAAACCCGGGGTCCTCCATAGTTGAAGAGGGAGTGGATTCATTATGTGAGGCTGTGTTGGATCTTTTGACGTGTAGAGTGAGGCGCTGAAGCCAGCGGGTGAGGGATCAGAGGTTTCCCCGCAGAGCCACCGTGTCACGTACGTGTCACTTTGTCTTCCAAAAGGGATGCTGCATGGGGCACAGCTCAACACTCACCCAACTCATATTGAACCTACTGAACAAACACTGAACACTCAAACTGAACAAACAAAGCTCAAAGCTCACTAAACACACACTAAACACACTCTGAACACACTAAACACACACGGAACACACTGAACACTCACACTGAACACACAGAGAACTCACACTGAACACACACTGAATGCTCACTAAACACACACTAAACACATTGAACACACACTGAACACTCACACTGAGCACTCACTTTAAACGCTCACTAAACACACACTGAACGCTCATTAAACACTCACTGAACACACACTGAACACTCACTAAACACACACTGAACACACACTGATCTTACACTGAACACACACAGAACACTCACTAAACACATACTGAACACACACTGAACACACGCTGAATACTCAATCAACACACACACACTAAACACACACGGAACTCACATTGAACACACTGAACACACACTGAACACACAGGGAATGCTCACTAAACCCACAGTAAACACACACTGAACACACACTAAACACTCACATTGAACAAACACTGAACACATTGAACAAATGCTGAACACTCAGACTGAACACACACTGAACGTTCACTAAACACACACTGAACACACGCTGAACTCACACTGAACACTCACTAAACACACGCTGAACACTCACTGAACACACTCACCCCTCTATTGCTGGTATTGTTGCACACTTGAATAATGTCACCGACCTTCTAGCATGTAGAAGTTGAGAACATTTCATTTTCTTTTTTTAAATCACAAGACAGACGGGGCACGTCAGACATGCTGCCTTTATCATCTCAAGGTCTTCTTCTGACGATGGTCAATAGTCTCTGTATCACAAATATGTCCATTCTCATTCTCTTATAGGACATAAACGTGTAGAAAACACATTTTCACATTATAAAACAGTAAAGAAGTGAAACTATGGACACATTCACATATCCTCGAGGTTACAGGTGGCTAATTTCATATCTCACTACGACGCACCACCTTGCCAGTTGGCTAGCTAGGCACTCGGTTAGTAACACGGTAGGTGTTTTTCTCTGTGCCTGGAGAACTTTAAAACAAGCATCACGTATCTCCCTGATACCTTTACTTGTTTATACATTCACTTAACATGTATAGTAACACTTTCATGCACTTAAGGCCATCTTTGCTCACCTGAAATCACAAAACATGCACGGAACATTTGACATGTATCATCACTAGATGATGATACATGTCTATTGATACTGCCTGTATCATCACTAGAGCTGTGTTCGAATACCCATATTAACATACTGTATACTACATACTTAATGAAAATATACTACATACTATATACTATTAGTTGATTTTAGTATACTGTAAACAAACGGTATCCTTTCAGTTGAGCATACTAGCGCTACACCTGTCTACCGGAAGTTGATGCTGTTGCTATGCAACCTCGTGCTAGCTTGTTAGCATAACAAATTACTAGCTAGACACTTCAGGTGTGTTCGTAAATTCAATCTGGAGTGCCAGGGTGCGCTCTGGGCGTTCGTAAATTCAGAGCGTTGCCAGATTGTCCATTTGTAAATTCAGAGCGCTTTCCTCTCGGAGCGTTCAGAGGGCACACTGGACGCTCAGGCCGAGGAGTAGGTGGTTGATCCGAGCGTTCTGACCGTCACAACGGCAGTCAAGCACGCAAGCTAACCGGCTAACGTTAGCTACATCCAAACACAAATGAGAGAACACCTCACTCTGACCATTTTACTCGCCCTAGCAGAGCTGGTTAGGCTGTTTTCATGTTTTCCAGAGCGTTGGTGACTGCAACTATGCCGCTGACATTGAGCATTACTTAGTGATAACCACAATAACCATCTTATATCCTAAAATACTAGTCTGCTTTACAGTACCATGTGAATGAGCCACATGTCTAAAGATATTACCCATAATAATAATATGAAAAGGGGGGGTGTCTATTTGTTATGCCTAGTATTACTATGGGTCCCACAGTATCATTCATTACTGACTGATTAGCGCCACCAGCTCACATTGCTTACTCATGAACCTGGACAGCTCATAATGTAAATCTCACTATCTGTACATTTCCAGCCCGCTCACTCACCCTCACACATTCCCTGCTCTCCAGTATGAGTCAAGTGAGTCAGCCAGTCAGTGAGTCAGCCATTCAGTGAGTCAGCCACTGAGTCAGCCACTGAGTCTGTCGGTGAGTCTGTCGGTGAGTCTGTCGGTGAGTCAGTCAGTGAGTTAGTCAGTGAGTCTGTCAGTGAACTCAAGTCATTTTGTTCACCTGACCTACAATTCCTTACAATCAAATGCCGACCACATTACCTACCAAGAGAATTCTCTTTGATTTTAGTCACAGCCGTGTATATCCCCCCCAAGCAGACACCTCGACAACCCTGAAATAACTTCATTGGACTTCATGTAAACTGGAAACCACATATCCTGAGGCTGCATTTATTGTAGCTGGGGATTTTAATTCTGGATCATTGATACTATAACTTCCACTACGCATACAAAGCCCTCCCTCCCTCTCCCTCCTTTTGGCAAATCTGACCACTACTCCATTTTGTTGCTCCCAGCCTATAGACAGAAACTAAAACAGGAAACGCCCGTGCTCAGGTCTGTTCAACGCTGGTCCGACCAATCTGATTCCACCCTTCAAGATTGCTTCGATCACGTGGACTGGGATATGTTTTGGATAGCATCGGACAACAACATTGATGTATACGCTGACTCGGTGAGCGAGTTTATTAGCAAGTGCATCGGTGATGTTGTACCCACGGTGACTATTTAAACCTTCTCCAACCAGAAACCGTGGATTGATGGCAGCATTCGCGCAAAACTGAAAGCGCTAACCACTTCTTTTATCATGGCAAGGCGACCGGAATCATGACTGAATACAAACAGTGTAGCTATTCCCTCCGCAAGGCAATAAAACAAGCTAAGCATAAGTATAGAGACAAAGTGGAGTCGCAATTCAACAGCTTAGACACAATATGTATGTGGCAGGGTCTACAGTCAATCACGGATTACATAAAGAAAACCAGCCCCGTCGCGGACACCGATGTCTAAACAACTTCTTTGCTCACCAAAACCTGTTGGTTCTACTTCACCGCAGCCAACGTGAGTAAAACATTTAAACAATTTAACCCAGGCAAGGCTGCCGGTCCAGACGGCATCCCTAGCCGTGTCCTCGGAGCATGCGCAGACCAGCTGGCTGGTATGTTTACGGACATATTCAATCAAACCCTATTTTCAATCAATCCCTATGCTTCAAGAGTGCCACCATTGTTCTTGTTCTAAAGTAAGCTAAGCTAACTGAACTAAACAACTATCACCCCATAACACTCACTTCCGTCATCATGAAGTGCTTTGAGAGACTAGTCAAGGATCATATCACCTCCACCCTACCTGACACACTAGACCCACTCCAATTTACTTACCTCCCCAATAGGTCCACCGGCGACTTAATCACAACCACACTGCACACTGCCCTAACCCATCTGGACAAGAGGAATACCTATGTAAGAATGCTGTTCATCGATTACAGCTCAGCATTTAACACCATGGGTCTCAACCCCGTCCTGTGCAACTGGGTCCTGGACTTTCTGACGGGCCACCCCCAGGTGGTGAGGGTAGGAAACAACATTTCCACCCTGCTGATCCTCAACACTGGGGCCCCACAAGGGTGCGTTCTCAGCCCTCTCCTGCACTCCCTGTTCACCCATGACTGCGTGGCCATGCACACCTCCAACTCAGTCATCAAGTTTACAGACGACAGTGGTAGGCTTGATTACCAACAACAACAAGAAGGCCTACAGGGAGGAGGTGAGGGCCCTCGGAATGTGGTGTCAGGAAAATAACTTCACGCTCAACGTCAACAAAACAAAGGAGATGATCGTGGACTTCAGGAAACAGCAGAGGGAGCACCCCCCTATCCACATCAATACAGTAGTGGAGAAGGTTCCTCGGCGTACACATCACGGACAACTGAAATGGTCCCCCCACACAGACAGTGTGGTGAAGAAGGTGCAACAGCGCCTCTTCAACCTCAGGAGGCTGAAGAAATGTGGCTTGTCACAGAAAACACTCACAAACTTTTACAGATGCACAATCAAGAGCATCCTGTCGAGCTGTATCACCGCCTGTTACGGAAACTGCTCCACCCACAACCGCAAGGCTCTCCAGAGGGTATTCCGGTTTGCACAATGCATCACCTGGGGCAAACTACCAGCCCTCCAGGAAACCTACACCACCCGATGTCACAGGAAGGCCAAAAAGATAATCAAGGACATCAACCACCCGAGCCACTGCCTGTTCACCCCGCTATCATCCAGAAGGCGAGGTCAGTACAGGTGCATCAAAGCTGGGTCCGAGAGACTGAAAAACAGCTTCTATCTCAAGGCCATCAGACTGTTAAACAGCCATCACTAGTGGCTGCTGCCAACATACTGACTCAAATCTCTAGCCACTTTAATAATTCAAAATTGGATGTAATAAATGTATCACTAGTCACTTTAAACAATGCCACTTTATATATTTTGTACCCTACATTACTCATCTCATATGTATATACTGTACTCTATACCATCTACTGCATCTTGCCTATGCCGTTCAGCCATCGCTCATCCATATATTTATATGTACATATTCTTATCCATTCCTTTACACTTATGTGTAAAAGGTAGTTGTTGTGAGATCGTTCGATTATTTGTTAGATATTACTGCACGGTCAGAACTAGAAGCACAAGTATTTCACTACACTCGCATTAACATCTGCTAACCATGTGTATGTGACCAATACAATACAATTTGATTTGATTTTGAGTCTGTCAGTGACTCAGTCAGTGACTCAGTCAGTCAGTCCCAGGCAGACAGTGGTGGCTGGCCCAGGGTTGTTAGCTACCGTAGGTTCGTAAGTGCTACTGTCTAGAAACTCTAGTTGTTCAGCAGTGTAACTGCACGGCCCGGGCACTGGTCTGGTCTGGCGGCTTAGCTGGGCTCCTCCTCTCATCGCTAATAAATCCTCTATTTACCTGGACAGCCGGTCCGTTTACCCAGGCCAGACTCCGACGACAGGCATTGTCTGAAACACAAGTTTCCTGACGGTTAAGCTGTAGTGTCCTAATAAAGCGTGACAGCAGATCGACGGAGCCTGCTGTGACACAGAGGAAGGAAGGAGTTGGAGAAAGTAGAAGAGAGAGAAGGAGATAGCGGGAGAAGGTAAAGAGAGAGCGAGACAGACAGCAAATAGAGCGTTTGTTGCTTTAAGGAATTAACTGGGTCTGCTTTTCTCTTGTACCTGTTTGTCTTTGTCATTATGGCGCAGACTGAGCTGACTGCAAACATGCAGGTATGATTTTAGGCCCAAGTTAAGACGATGAATCATCTCAAAATGATGATCAATTCGGCAAACGGCTGGCTGATAAATAATGTAAGCTTTTCTCTGAGCCGCAGAGGGATTCATTAGAGCTAGGTCCGATGGGAACCTTCTGCTGAATTTCAAAAAAATGTACCTGGGTTGTAGAGAGAAGACCCTCCCTTTTTCGCTTTCTTTCTTTCTTTCTTTCTTTCTTTCTTTCTTTCTTTCTTTCTTTCTTTCTCTGTCTTTCTTTCTCTCTCTCTCTCTCTCCTTCTCTCTCTCATTCTCTCTCTCATTCTCTCACTCTCTCTCTCTCTCTTTCTCTCTCTCCTTCTCTCTCTCCTTCTCTCTCTCTCTCGCCCTGTCTCTTCCTCTCCCCCCGCGCTACCTCTGTAGAGACGATATTAGTATTTCACTGTTGTCCAGGTGATATGATCACCAGTATGGCAGCCGTGGCTCAGTAACTGGTCATTGCTGGCTAACTGAGTGTTACCTGGCAACGGAAGCAGCTCCGTTGCCCTGGGTTTTTAGGCAATGGTGAATTATGCAATGTGTGTTTAGCCCGACGCAGTCCTGAAATATGCCTTTGTTTACTCGTTCACTGCTAAGAACTCCACAGAGATTTTCTGCAAGAGCTATACCTTAGTTGTTGAGGGAATAATCAGAATTTTCAGGAAAAACTGAATTTTGACAGCACAGGGCCTTTAAGTGCCAGTTGTGAAAAATCGAGATCAAAACCTGAAGTAGCCTTCTCACTCAAGTCCACTCACTCTTCCTCTCCTCTGTGTTCCTCTGTTCTAGACTGCGGCGGCAGAAGAGCCCGGGCCTGTTTGGGAAGATGAGGTCAGCTCGGTTCAGCCCGGAGAACCCAGACGGACCGCCCAGCGACCCAGACGAAGAGGAGGAGGAGCTACAGATCCAGATCCCATGAACAAAGGAAGGACACACGGACTCTGACTTAGGGCCTCTTCATTTCCCACCGTGTGAGTCCCGTAGACAGACAGACTGATAGTTGGACGGCTGTGATCTTGACGCCTACTCATCACCATTGACCTGGCTCATCCTGGTAGAGACAAACACTGGCACATGGTTGCCATGGACACCTGTCACCCCCTGTACCTGTGAACTACAGCGCTACCAGCAGGGGCCCAGAGGGAGCCTACACGACGACTGACAATACACTACACTACCACACTCCAGTACAACCCACAATGCACTGCGGTTACAAGCCACCACGGCCTGAGCCTACAGTCCTCTAGCTCCCTACACCTCAACCGCCATTACCGTCGCTCCCATATCTTCAACACCCACGGTGTTGAGAAACGCTCTCTCAATCGCACTCCTCAGGCGATTGCTCACGCCTCCTATTTCACCCTTCCGTCCCTTTCTCTTTGCGTCCCGAGTTCCTTCACCCAGCGAATGTTGTACAGTATCCGTCCTGATGTATAAAAATGTAAAAACCACTCCAGAAAGGGGCTGTGACCTAGCTGTGACGTTCCAGCAGTGTTCTGGTAATGTTATGTAATGCGTTTGGATTTGTGTCGTTAGCTGTACATACAGTTCAGTACAGGTAGGGCGTTTGGCCCTCGGGTCACTGTGCTATGGGTGTGTGTTCGGCGCCTGGCACCTGGGGTCGTCATTACTTCATCAGTGTTTTGGGCTCAGCCTCAGACAGCTAAATCCTTCCAGTGTTCTTGGGAGAGACTGGGACTGGATATGAAGGACCTTCACTGCTATGTCCCCTTGTCCCCTCACCATAACCACGAAGGGTACTTGTGTAGAGGACGGGTCCGTTAGACCTACAGTATTAACTTCTCGACATAGTGGGTTGTTCATTCTGAAAGAGAAGTTTGTGGTCAACACACACATCCTTAAAAAAAGCGTAGGTGCCGGGCTGATTAAGTATATTATAGAAAACAACAGAAAAGGGCCTGCACACTGCACGGCTTTGATCCAGAAGGATCTTCGTCAGGCCAAGGCCCTTGTGGATCGAAACGTTGTCAATGATGTGGTAATTGGGAGCATATTCAGTGTGCAGGCCTTTCTGTTCAGTTCATTCTGAAAGCAATAAGACAGCGGCTATCACTCCCACTTACTCATCTGCTACTGCGGGGACCAAGTTATTTGTAACGGTCATGCAAATTATTTATGTTGATGTTTTTGATAATTGATCTGTACTGTGAACCACAGTGTTTTTTTGTATTTAGCTCTATAAATGTTAGTGTACGTATAAACCTTGCGTTGTTTGTCTCTCTTCGTGAGCATTGTCTCAGATGTGTGTGTGTGTGTGTGTGTGCGTGTGTGTACGTGTGTGTACGTGTAAGACTGCATAATATCTTGACAGAGGGTCATTTGAACATCAGAGCCATCATGAACTCAACGTGTGTGTAGGGGGGAGGGAGGGGGGGTGTAAGCATTTGAATGCTTATTGTGCCATGAAAGAAGCTCAGTATTTCCTTCAGGCCAAGGTGGAGGTGAATCATGAAATGAAAGACAGACCGATGTGTTTTCTCTCAAAAACAAGGCACGTCCATCTCCGAATGTAATACCTTCCCTCGTCTCGGGGTAGAAGAGAAACTCCATTGACGCTGTTTACTTCCTTGTGTTTATTCAGTGGGAATCTGGTCAACAGACGCGGTGTTGTCCAGCCTACTGCAGGGGCGTTTCCCGTAGTTCTATCAGACGTACGACACCGAGCCTCTTAAAGGTCTGGATCTAATGGATCTCCCTGCCCTCTGTCAGCAGCGTAGTATCGGACAGGAAGCTCCCCGAACAGGAGCTGTTCTTCCCTCCAATGGTCTTGTCGTCCTCCTCAGGCCTCTCGTGTTCTCCCACATTAAACTTTAAAGCCTGTTTTTATCTCCTTCCTTTCCTCTCCCTCTAGGTGATGAATAATGATGCAGTACAGTCACTGTGGGAGATTTGCCAGGCTTTGGTAACGTAATACCTCTCTTCAGAGACCAAAACAAGCCACCAGTGCTTCAGGAGGGTTAGACTCTCAACTCTACTCCAACACACACAGACAACGTGTCGCTACCGTACGACAGTGCAACATGGCGTATATTTTGTGTCATTGTTCTATTTGTGCCAGTGGATTGACTTGAACATCCCTTGGCTTTTGTACTGCGACATAAAGTGACATTCACCCAAACTCTGTAATTAGTCATATAATAGGATTGTACACTGAGTGAACAAACCATTATGAACACCTGCTATTTCCATGGCATGGACTGGCCAGGTGAATCCAGGTGAAAGCTATGATCCGTTATTGATGTCACCTGTTAAATCCACTTCAATCAGTTTAGATGAAGGGGAGGAGACAGGTTAAAGAGTTAAGCCTTGAGACATGGATTCTGATTGTGTGCCATTCAGACGGTGAATAGGCAAGACCAAAGATTGAAGTGCCTTTGAACGGGATATGGTAGTAGGTGTCATGCACACCTGTTTGAGTGTGTCAAGAACTGCAACGCTGCTGGGTTTTTCACGCTCAACAGTTTTCTGTGTGTATCGAGTATGGTCCACCACCCAAAGAACATCCAGCCAACTTGCCAAAACTGTGGGAAGCATTTGAGTCAACATCGGCCAGCGTCCCCGTGGAACGCTTTTGACACCTTGCTGAGGCCATGCCCCAGCAAATTGAGGCTGTTCTGAGGGCAAAAGGGGGTTCAACTCAATATTAGGAAGGTGTTCCTAATGTTTTGTACAATCAGTGTATATTCACCGCTTCCTCAGACCTGTATGGTTGTTCATGTTTTGATGTCTGACACTGGGGTATTGACAGGGCAGACCTCAGGTTCTCTCTGCTTTGGCTTTTTCACTCTGTTCTCTCCTCTGTGCCCTCTCCTCTGTTCTCTCTTCTCTCTGTCTTCTCTCTGCCCTCTCCTCTGTCCTCTCTTCTCTCTCTGTCTTCTCTCTGGCCTCTTCTCTCTGGCCTCTTCTCTCTGGCCTATCCTCTCTGGCCTATCCTCTCTGCCCTCTCTCATGTGACTGGGCTCTGGGATGGCTCTCTGATGTCCAGTGTACTGAAGACAATTCATTACAGCTCATTAAGCCCAGTGCATAAGGACAGAGAGAGAGAGAGAGAGAGAGCAATAGAAGCAAACAGACTGAAAAGGATGAGAGGGGGAGGGTTCTGTCTGACAGCTTTGATCAGATCATTGGAATTAGGCTTCAGACTGTTCATCAATACCAACCATTTGTAGGTTGGGCATTGGTGTCAGTTAGTAAGCAGAACAGGGATTGTTTTGTTTCTGTCTAATTCTATGCCCAGTCTATGGTGTATACATTTGTGTGGTCATATTCATGCGAGTGTAATTGTATGGGTTTGAGTCTGTGTGTTGTGTTGTGTTCTCTCTAAGCACACTGGGTGTTTCTGGGGCTGTCTGAGCTTCATGCTGCGTCAGGTTCTGTTCAGGCCCATTGGTTGCTGGGCCATTATTGAGGAGGCCCCAGTCACTCAGTCCCTGTGTCAGTCAGAGTCCCAGCTCTGCTATTCTCTGCTCTGCTCTACTCTGCTGTGTGGCTTCCCTCCCGGTCAGAGACCATTAGCATCAACGACAGCAGGAGGAGGACCCAGATTACACTGCAGAGAGAGAGAGAGAGACAACGCTCCTCTTTCCTCCTCCTCTGTCCCTCTCTCTTTGTTGAAGTCTCCTCTCTTTCCCTGCTCTCGCTGCACCATGCCTGCTTGAGTGTTACCAAAGCTGACGCTGGGTTCTGTCTTTCCCTGTTCAACTGAAGCAAGACCTGCACGTCCTTTTTCAGGGGCTTTACCGGCGCGCACTAATAATTCAGTATTCTGCATTACTGCTTGACTTGTACTGTAAGGATATTCTAAGAATACTGTAAGAAATAATGTAGGCCTAAATCCATGTTATTCCAATCCCTATATGTATTCTATAGGAATCTGTATTTGTACCGTGCACGTGCACTCTCTGTATCTCCCTCCCTCTCTCTCTCTCTCTCTCTCTCTCTCTCTCTCTCTCCCTCTCTCTCTCTCTTTCCTACACACTCACTCATGCTTGGGTGAATTGCTCCACTGGCTCTCTAGTGTTCAGTGGCAACTTAAACGAGATGGAGATAGACCAATGGTAACTCTGCCTGACTTTTAGCCCTGAGCCAACAATACTAGGCTATGGTGTGCTCTGGCTCTCCTCTGACAGACATGATAGTAATTATAGTGTGTGATATGAACCCCCTTAGACAGGGAAGCTTCATGAATATTTTATACTACTCTGATTAAGCTCCATGTAGGTTAAAGAACTAAACCATAGATCAGCCTCAAATACCATTTCCCTCCTTTTGATGGAGCCTGGAAGGCTATTTGTTGCGTTAGTCCCTATGTGTGTGTGTGCGTGTGTGTGTGTAGCAAGTGTGTGCCAGTGTGTATGAAGAATGAAAGAGAGGGAGTGCGTGCATTCGTATGTGTGGGTGCGCGTGCGCCGCTGTTTATGTCAAATGGAAACTGTACCGAATGTGCCTGTTGATATGCTGCATTGTTATTCCCGAGAGCGGCCTCGCTGTTCCCTCCACTGGGATGACTGGCACGGTACAGTACCACGCCATTGTGGGTCGCTCTGACTGCATCTGTCTCTGGGACTCACTCTTCTTTCCCTTCTCTCTTCTCTCACGCCGTCTTTGTTCAGCAAGACGCTCTCGACACCCTCGAGTACAGCGTGCTTCGCAGAAGTGTCAAACAGGTACAGTGCGGCGGGATAGACTGACACGGCATCCGTGCCCTGCCTGTGGTTCGACTGTTCTTCGGTATTACGACATTGCGAGAGCATCACCAGGTGATGCTTATCAACTGGTACCAGGCTGCGTGACTAGAGAGTGTTCACAGACGGAACGTTCTTTGTGGCTTCAAGCAGATCTCTGATTCTCAAGTCTTCAGGCTACTCACTCAACCAATGTGTCCAAGCCACTGTTTCTCCTCCTACCTATCCACTGCTGCATGCTACTGACGCCCATCTGGTTATAGATTAACCCTTCTGCTCCCACACCAGTCCCTGGTCTGCTCCCACACCAGTCCCTGGGCTGCTCCCACACCAGTCCCTGGTCTGCTCCCACACCAGTCCCTGGTCTGCTCCCACACCAGTCCCTGGTCTGCTCCCACACCAGGCCCTGGTCTGCTCCCACACCCAGCCCTGGTCTGCTCCCACACCAGTCCCTGGTCTGCTCCCACACCAGTCCCTGGTCTGCTCCCACACCAGTCCCTGGTCTGCTCCCACACCAGTCCCTGGTCTGCTCCCACACCAGTCCCTGGTCTGCGCCCACACCAGGCCCTGGTCTGCGCCCACACCAGGCCCTGGTCTGCTCCCACACCAGGCCCTGGTCTGCGCCCACACCAGGCCCTGGTCTGCTCCCAACGGCAAAATATCACTCCGTCACGTATGAGTGCACCGCGTTCTTCCTCCTATTGACGTGCTGTTCACTTCAGTTGGTTGCACCAAAATGTGATTGGACACTGGGTTGAAAAACGCGACGGGATCTCTTCTTCCTCGCGTCTATTCCCACCTCATTCCAACATACGCCGAGGGTACAAAACATTAGGAACACCGGCTCTTTCCATGACATGGACCGACCAGGTGGAAGCTGCGATGCCTTATTGATGGCACTTGTTCAATCCACTTCGATCAGTGTAGATGAAGGGGGAGGAGGCGGGTTAAAGGATTTGTAAGCCTTGAGACATGGATTGTGGGTTGGACTGCAACGTTGCTGGGTTTTTCACGCTCAACCGTTTCCTGTGTGAATGTTCCGCTGTGCAAATGGTCCAAATTGTCCACCATCCATCCGACTTGACGCGACTGTGGGAAGCATTGGAGTCAACATGGGTCAGTATCCCTGTGGAAAACGTTCGAACACCTTGTCCGAGTCCTGACGAATTGAGGCTGTTCTGGGGGAGGAGGTGCAACTCAATATTAGGAAGGTGTTCCTAATGTTTGGCATACTCAGTGTACTTTATACACATGTAATATAACTATGGAAAGGTGTAATGACAGATAGGCACATCCACATAGTTTCACATACAACACACCCACGCACACAATCTGCTAACAACAGGTAATCGAATGTGCGAACTCAGCTCGCTCCCATGGGTGTTTGTCAGTGGAGGAGGAAAGTAGTAGCTGTGTACAGTGAGCATGGATGCTACAACCATATAATACTGTACTGTGAGTTTATCCACATTTTGTTGTGTTACAGCCTGAATTGAAAATGTATTCAATTGAGATTTTTTTGGTCACTGGCCTACACATATTACCCCATAATGTTAAAAATGTATTACAAATGAAAAGCTGAAATGTCTTGAGTTAATAAGTGTTCAGGAGTAAGTTCAGGAGTAAACATTTGTTTAACAAGTCACATAATAAGTTGCATGGAAACACTGTGTGCAATAATAGTGTTTAACATGATTTTTGAATGTCTAAGTTACAGTTTTGACTTAAATCTGCTGGAAAATCTATGGCAAAGACCTGAAAATAGCAACGATCAACAACCAATTTGACAGAGCTTCAAGAATGTCGAAAAGAATAATGGGCAAATGTCACACAATCCAGGTGTGGAAAGCTCTTAAAGACTTACCCAGAAAGACTTGCAGCTGTAATCGCTGACAATGTTAAATCTAACATGTATTATCTCAGGGGGCTGAATACTTATGTAATGAAGATATACAGGGCCTTGCCGAAGTATTCACCCCCCCTTGGCGTTTTTACTATTTTGTTGCATTACAACCTGTAATTTAAATAGATTTTTATTTGGATTTCATGTAATGGACACACACAAAATAGTCCAAATTGGTGAAGTGAAATTAAAAAAATAACTTATTTAATAACTTAAAATAATAATAAAATTAAAAAACGGAAAAGTGGTGCGTGCATGTGTATTCACCCCCTTTGATATGAAGCCCCTAAATAAGATCTGGTGCAACCAATTACTTTCAGGAGTCACATAATTAGTTCAATAAAGTCCACCTGTGTGCAATCTAAGTGTCACATGATCTGTCACATTATCTCAGTATATATACACCTTTTCTGAAAGGCCCCAGAGTCTGCAATGCCCCCCCTCTCTCTCTCTGCCTGTCTGTCTGTCTGTCTCTCTCTCCCTCTCTCCCTCCTTGTCTTGGTATTTCACAATAGGCCTGGGTATTCTGTACAGTGTGTATTGGCCCCCCTCTCCACAGACCTGTGCTGTGTGTCATCGCGGAGCTGTCAGTGTTTGTAGCCCAGACCATAGTTAGTTTTGTTCCTTTAGTCCATTGTGTAATCACTCAGCCTTTCTCATTATGAAGCTAATGGGTTTGAGGCAGGGAAGGAGTAGATTAAATTGATCGGAGCATAATTATGCTTGGGGACCAGCGGATATTCACTTTAATCTCTGGATGTGTGAGAGCACACGCTTTTGTCTGGGGATGTGTGTGTGTGTGTGTGTGTGTGTGTGTGTGTGTGTGTGTGTGTGTGTGTGTGTGTGTGTGTGTGTGTGTGTGTGTGTGTGTGTGTGTGTGTGTGTGTGTGTGTGTGTGAAGGACATTATGTGCGGCATATGTACAGTATAGTATATTATGTGTTTGTACATTTAGCTATTCTGCTCCAAGCCATGTGCACAAACATGAATATTTAATCGTTTTTATTTTTCCTTACTGTGTGAGAATGTTTGACTTTCAATGTTTAAATAGCCTGTGTCATTCACAAGGCCTTTAGGTGCATTATTTTCTCTTTTACGTGTTCTTTTCCTCCCTGTTCTATTTTCACTGTTTCATTATGTTTTTAACAGGTTGTTACATGTGAATCATAGGTGTGGGACTAGCAGCCATCCCACTACATCACAGCACAGCTACTCTGTGTCAGCCGTGTTCTGATAGGGTGATGATATTACAGCTGGAGCTACACTCCTCCAGGTGACATCCAGAGGCCCACTGGTAGGGGCACACACACACACACACGTGCACGCACACACACAATCCAGTATTTTGACTCTTGCAGGGCTGGTACTTGCCATTGAGACGATGAGACTGACAGGTGAGATCAACATACTGTGTCCTCAACACACGTTGTTGGAGTTGGCTGGTGGCCAGAAGTTTGTTTCATAACTTGGATGTGATTGAAAGGTAATTTGTAATTTAGACATTGTCGACAGGGAAGTTGTTTCTCTTGGATTTGATGAATGAATAATGAAACTGAGAGGTTAGATTTTTTTTTTAATTGTGTCTTCTTTAATCTTTTTTTCCCCACTTGTTAGAGACTCACACACCCACACAAATGGCAATTTGGCTGTGCGAAGGAGATGGAGCTAATCCAGAGTTCAGGCCTCTTAAAAATATTGCCTTTACTGCTGGATGAAAAATGTCAGATGTTGTAAAATGAGAGAGTTTGACGCTGGTGTAGATGCGCTGTGAGATCTGCCCGTGCATCTGTGAGAGAATATACATCTCAGGTACTGTTGAGAACAGGGAGCTACTTAGGGGTCAAGAGGGGTAAAACAGTATAAGGATTGGTTGAGGTGATTTTGAACAGGATTTTTTATCAATACTTCAAAGCTGTGATGATGCTGTTCGTAATGTGTTATCATCACAAGGCATAGAGCATAGGCATGGAGAAAACATCAATTGATCTTCTTCATCCCAACTTTCATTTGATAGCTTGAAATTCTAATCTTCAATTCTAATAAAACCGGGTCAATCTGGTGAGGGTAAATATTTTCATTTCTTATTCCAATTTTGTGAGAGATCTGTCCCCACAGAGTGAGGAGGCAGCTAGGAAATGGTGACAGGACAATCAGTTGGGATTTCTAAAGAAAGGAACAAGAAAACAAAAATAAAAAGTCCTCACTGCTGTCAGAGTGGGAAAAAAAAGAGTGTGCTGGATTCCAGAAAGTAACAGACAGCAAATAGAGGAATAATAGACATTATTGCCTCACTGGCAACAAAGAACTCCATCCCTTTTCCTTTCATAAAAAAATGTTACTTTGCCTCTAATGTGCTTGTCGTACATCAAAGTCCCACCGCGTTTTTCTCCTCATGTTCTTGGCTTCCCTTCCAAGCATCACAAAGCTCTGTCTCAGCACACAGCAGACAGAAAGACATTCCATCTGGGATTTCTCACAGAGCAGATTTCATTTCTCCACGTGTCTTTTTGCTTTCTCTCAGATACTGTGTCACATGGCCCTCATGCCATGTACTGTATATCCCAACGACCACACCTCCCCCAAAATAGGGATTATTAAAACACCCATGAAATGAATAGCTCTATTTTCTGCTGAAGTACTGAGTACTTGGCACTTTACTAGCACTAGTAGTAGGGGTAACAACAATTTTCTAAAAATATTTCTGGTAGAATCTGTAACCTTATCAACTGTCATAACAATCTGATAAATGTGTAGTGTTGATACATTATGGTTGACAGGAAACTATGTACATTACCACTTTCAGGGCTCAACCTGCCTTTAGACTGACTGGCGCTGGGTTCCTTACCTCTGGGTAAGAGACACAAATCAATTGTGCTTGCTCTGTGTCACATAGTATTTCTGTCAACAAGCGGCTATTTGTGTTCAAATAAAAAAACGAGCCTTCTGGTCTACAGTTTTCTCTGTTAAACAAAAACGGTCGATGCTGAGTCTCCTGTATCCAGTGCACAGTGAGTCCTGGGCCCATATCCACAAAGCGTCTCAGAGTACGACTGCTGATCTAGGATCTGTCCATACATTCCTTTTCATTATGATTTCAAAGTCAAAACTGATGCTAGATTCGCACTCCAACTCTGAGATGCTTTGTGGATACGGGCTTTGTGAGACTATCTTAGGTCTGTCTCTTTGGTTTATAGCATCAAGGCCAGCGCATGACGGAGAGGCACTTAGGGTGGCTACAGTCACCTGATTAAGATTTGCAGACTTCCACTACACTCTGAGAAAAATAAGTGCTACATAAAACCATAATGGGTTCTTCCATTCTCCCCCTTGGCGACCCCTCTGAAAATAACTATTTTTTGGTTCCAAGACGTAACTCTTTCTCTAATACAATGTTCTATGTGTAGCCCTTTCACCACAAAAAAAGGTTCAACGTATAACCTTTTTCACCACCAAAGGGTTCTACCTGGAACCAAAAAGGGTTATCCTACAGGGACAAAGAGTGTACTTCACACAATACTTGAAAATACTTGCAATACTAAGTCCTTTCTCATGGTGACCCAGTTTGGTCAAACCTAGAGCTGTGTTAGGAGGATTAAGGGCCACAAAGCATTTCTCTCTCCTGCCCCTTTGGCACTCCTCTCCCCTGGGACACTGGCGGGCAGACTGGCTACACCTCCGTGAGTCATGTGACGACAGAGAGCATGTGAGAGGAGAGCGCTCAGCTGCTTTTTGTTCTCCCGGAGAGAGGAGACGAAGACAGAGTGTCTGGTCTCAGGGACAGTAATTACAGGTCCTGTCACCTGACTCCATTCTACCCCTCCATTAGAGACGACACAGGCTGTCATAGCCTACACCCAACACCCCCCTCCTCACCCCTCCCCATCCCCCCACCCTCCTCTCCTCCTATTGATTGAGAGTTCAGAAGCGATGTGTGGTAATGGAGTTGATGTGAGTTCAGTTTCCACTGAACAAAAGGTGCCGGTACAGTGTAATGCGGTCGGTCACAACTTGTTGAAGGGCCTGTCAAGGTTCAGGTTAGATGACTTATTGTGTCTCCCTGTCTAAGTGGCTTACAAACAGGTTGCTGTGTCCAGACTGTCTGCTTGTACTGTGGCCTGGTGTTCTTCTTCCTCCACACCAGGACTGCAGGTAAAGTTCAGACGGCATGCTCTGTTGGAGTTCAGTGATAGACACGCACAGTCCAAGCTCCACTATTTGTTGTGTAGTGGTGTGTGTTTCTTGATGTATGGAGTTGACTGTTCTTGTCTCTTGGTCTACTCTACAGACCCTCGTCCTCTTATTCCTCCTCCTCTCCTTTCAGTTGTGTGCGCACACTCAAAAAAATAGCGTGACCAGGTGTTGGGGTGAGCACTTCTACAGAGCACAGATCAACTTTATTATCCCACCAGGGGGAAATTAATTTGATCATGTGCTTAAAAATACAGTACATAAAACAGAATAATACACAATAAAAATTCATTTGAAAGTGCAATAGCCTACATATTTACAGTGAAAGTGTAATATGCTGTACACTTAACCTCTCCTGGATCGGTGTCCCCCCCCGCAGGATGGTTGAGCTAACGTAGGCTAATGCGATTAGCATGAGGTTGTAAGTAACAAGAACATTTCCCAGGACATAGACATATCTGATATTGGCAGAAAGCTTAAATTCTTGTTAATCTATCTGCACTGTCCCATTTACAGTAGCTACTACAGTGAAATAATACCACGCTATTGTTTGAAGATAGTGCAGAGTTATGAACTTGAAAATGTATTAATAAACATTATTAGGCACATTTGGACAGTCTTGATACAATGTTTTGAACAGAAATGCAATGGTTCATTGAATCAGTCTAAACCTTTGCACATACGCTGCTGCCATCGGGTGGCCAAAATCTAAATTGCGCCTAGATTCCTAAGTTATATATTTCTCTTGTATTTCAAAGATGATAAAAAAAAAAGAAAACATGTTTTTTCTTTGTATTGTCTTTTACCAAATGTAATGTGTTATATTTTCCTACATTAATTTCACATTTCTACAAACTTCAAAGTGTTTTCTTTCAGATGGTATCAAGAATATGCATATCCTTGCTTCAGGTCCTGAGCTACAGGCAGTTAGATTTGGGTATGTCATTTTTGGTGAAAATTGGGGGGAAAAAAGGGTCCAATCCTTAAGTTAAGGGACCAATAGACTATCCACTGTACATCCTAATGGCCATTGGAATAAAAGAGTCCCTCATCCCCGTTCTGATCTTCTTTTGAAGATGTCTGTGTTTTGAGTGAAGGGGATGGGTACTGTCTTGAATTTTTTGGTACCTACTTTACTGGAGATATCTTTTTTGTCTACACCCATTCAGCACCGTTCACACCCTTTTAAGCTTTAGCCCCACCCATCTCTTTAAGGATTCACATGTGTCTATGTACTAATCAACCAAATATTTCAAGACTAGAGGCTGGTTTATACTACGGGTGTGTTCGTAAATTTATTTCACTTTGTTTGCCAAAGTTTACTGACACTGGCCGTATTCAACGGGTGTTGAGCATTTGTAAATAAGTCAGTTATTTTGCGCTCTGGCACGCTCAGACAAGAGTGCTCTGAAATTGGAGTAGATAGCCAGAGCGAATACCAGCTACATCCATTGACAGTTGTTGCAGTGAAAACTATTCTATTGAAATAGTTACTTGCATAGTGGAGTCTTTTGTATAGATATGTACCTAGCTAACTAAACAATGACCCATAATCCCAACTCATAACATTACTACCCTGCATGAATGTAGCTAACCAACCAGGTTCAATGTTAGCTAACATTACACTATAACTAGCAAATAGCTCTGAAATGTGAATCATTTTACTACACAGATCATACATGTAACGTTAACTAGCTAGCCAGCCAGCCAGCTAGCGTTTACTAGCTAACAGTTAACTTGAACTTGTCAGCATATGCGCTACTGGTGTTGAAGTCAGGTGCAGGAGAGCAGAGAGTTGTGATCAGGCGCACACTTTATTCGGCAGAAGAAAACAACAGACGGACACAACAGTGTCCAACAAACCTCCAGCCAAAGGCAAAAGTGCAAAACGCGACAAAGTCACACATAGGCAAAAATGTTTAACAATTAAACATACTTTGAAGAATTTAAGGTTGAAACATAGTACCTGGGGAAAAAACAGCTAGGCGCGTCAATACAAAACACGTAACAAACCAATTCCACACAAAGACATGGGGGGAACAGAGGAATATATATACATATATGCAGTTGATTAGGGAATGTAAACCAGGTGTGCGGGGAACAAGACAAAACAAATGGAACAATGAAAAATGGAGCGGCGATGACTAGAAGACCGGTGACGTCGACCGCCGAACGCCGCCCGAACAAGGAGGGGAGCCGACTTCAGCGGAAGTCGTGACAGGACTTGAAATGAAAACAACTTTCTGACAATTAGAAACATGTATTATCTGAAAATTTAGCTAGCTAGACTCTCTTACCTGTACACATGGATGGATGCTTCTCCCTCTCTGTCACGGATGCCATGGTTGCCCTTAGTTTGAAGATGTAATCCGGAGGCTTCTGTGTGTTCTCTTTTTGACTCAATCTGCATATTTGCAATCAAACGCCAGAATGTTCTCCATCTCCTTAGCTATCATACTCTAATTCCACTGATTTCAAAATGTGGTCCTCCAGAAAATGGAGAGCAACACTTATGCAGTTCTACTACGCAACATCTTTTTTTTAAAAACACGTTAGAAAGGATTACCTACACATACTGACCAGCTCATATTATAGACCGAAGCGTGTTACATGGCAGACCAATCCAAACTCATCTCTCGGCATGTCCAGCCCACTCATTACCTCAGCCAATCATGGCTAGCAGGACAGTTGCTCCCTTTTTCCATGGCTAAACCATCTAGGCTCGTAATTTAACAATTTATTCATATTTTATTCATATTTACAGATGGCATACAAGTTTGTTATTAAGGCACATGAAAGTTCACATGTTCCAGAAGGCATTTCTGGCCAAAAATGCATTTTGATAAAAATGTGAAGTGGTGATACGCAACATAAGCCCAGTTTCCTGAAACGAGTCACTTTTTTGGAGGATGAGTTTTGTGCTTCTTGGTCTCTACCAATTGTCCTTCCCGTAGTCTTGATCAAGCACTGAATCACTTGCACTTGCTTAAAAGGCCAATCAGTTCAGTAGTGCAGTTAAGTGGAGTGGTCTCCATATTTGTCAGGGAAATATCCTTTATGATTGGCTCGTATCTACAGGAGAGGGGTTTCTTACCTTTCCTGGAAGGTAACAGACAAAAGCAGACTCTCATGGTGCGTACTAATCCAAAACCTGAATTGGTCCATGGGTTGTCACAATTGAAATGTACTGTGTCATCCTTCCAAATCTCGTCTTGTTGATTTGAGGCTATGTTCACGGTAAAGTACTGAATGTGCAGGAACACATTGTTTGGGTAATGTTACTGATGCTATGCTCCTGATTTTGTGGAATGGCAGATGATGTGTGCCAAGAAGTGACAGATGCGTTTGTTATCACTCAATTGGGAAATATTAGTTGCTATGAGATGATATGAAATTTTAGAGAGAGAGCTGTGGAAGAGGTAGAGAGCACCTGGTTTGTATTTGAGAGAGCCAAATTCTGCATGAAACAAAGGTTGAGAATGTATCTCATAGGAGTGTTTAACGGGAGACGTCTTTGAGCTGGAAGGCACAAGTATATTCTCCATCCGAGCTTGAAGAAATGATGCTGTTTTGCCATCTGTTATGTGAAATACACAGTTCGGATTTGAAAAACTTCACTTTTATTGCCCCCGATGCATGTAAAATAGCATTTGTTTCTGTGCTTACTCTTAATTTGCACATTTAATGGCCTGCCGAATGGGAGCTCCATGCTAATGAAGCTGTGCCATTCTGTCTGTCTCTCCACCGCAGCAGTGTATTTCACAGCAGGGGTGATTTCCCTTTGCTTTATGTCATTATGAATTAATACATTTTGCATTATGGTACTAATTTCCCTGTTCACTGCCTCCTCTTTTACTTGCTTGTTTTGATAGTTAACTGTGTGTGAATGTGCGTGTGCAGACCCGTGTGTGCATACGTACGTGCATTCTCTTTGTCTACAGGTATGACATGCAGATAACATAATAAGTTCTGGAGTATCAGGAATATGTTCTGTTTCTGCAACTGATCTGCAGACTACACTCCTATGAGTAAGCCTGTCTCTTAGGGCAGTGGTTCTCAAACGATGGGTCTGGAAACACTTCTGAACTCTGGGTCGCTGCAGGGGGCCAGGTGTGTCCCTGGATTACATTTTTTGTGCATTGCAAAACATTTAATATAAATATATATATATATAAAGAAAGAAAATGTAATCCAGCGACACACCTGGACCCCTGCAGCGACCCAGAGTTCAGGAGTGTTTCCATATACAGTGGGGAGGACAAATATTTGATACACTGCCGATTTTGCAGGTTTTCCTACTTACAAAGCATGTAGAGGTCTGTAGTTTTTTTTATCATAGGTACACTTCAACTGTGAGAGACGGTATCTGAAACAAAAATCCAGAAAATCACATTGTATGAGTTTTAAGTAATTAATTTAGCTACAGTTCATTGAGGGAACCATAAATGCCAACATGTACTGTGACATACTGAAGCAGAGCATGATCCCCTCCCTTCGGAGACTGGGCCGCAGGGCGGTATTCTAACATGATAACGATCCCAAACACACCTCCAAGACGACCACTGCCTTGCTAAAGAAGCTGAGGGTAAAGGTGATGGACTGGCCAAGCATGTCTCCAGACCTAAACCCTATTGAGCATCTGTGGGGCATCCTCAAACGGAAGGTGGAGGAGTGCAAGGTCTCTAACATCCACCAGCTCCGTGATGTCTTCATGGAGGAGTGGAAGAGGACTCCAGTGGCAACCTGTGAAGCTCTGGTGAACTCCATGCCCAAGAGGGTTAAGGCAGTGCTGGAAAATGATGGTGGCCACACAAAATATTGACACTTTGGGCATGGTTTGGGATGAGTTGGACCGTGGAGTGAAAGAAAAGCAGCCAACAAGTGCTCAGCATATGTGGGAACTCCTTCAAGACTGTTGTAAAAACATTCCTCATGAAGCTGGTTGAGAGAATGCAAATAGTGTGTCATGACGTTGCCCTCTTTGGGTACAGCGAGCACCAACCCCCTCTCTCTGCACTATCCCCCTCTCTCTCTCTCTCTCTCGCTCTCCTACACCCAGGCTGCTGTTAAGCAGGTCATAAATTCCTTCCTCATGGCCAGACAGTTTTCATAGAGAGAACGAAGGAACTTCTTCCACCTCACAGAACTTGAGAACTGAACAATAGGCATGTTCTGGAGGATGTATAAACGGTCGGTGAAATAGCCAGCTACGAACTGGTCCATTTGGTACAATTTTGTGAAACTCATGAGAGACAATACAGCCACATTACCATAACCCTGTTTATACAAGAGTCTCCGTTGTGAGGCTTGCATCTAATTGTTGTATAAAATGAATGAGTAAAGATTAAACTATTTGTGAAATTGTGTAATGTGATTTTAAACTGTTTAATGAAGGAAACTCCAATTCCCTTTAGAATTGAACTAAATCATAGGACAGACATTGATCTGGCGTCATGGGACAGCCCCTTTCTGCTCTTCCGAATATAACCCCCACCTTGGGAATTTATCTTCAGACCATGCTTCTCTCAATTACGAGAGGGCTAAGGTTTGAGTAGATACCAAGCTTACCTCAGTTACGAGAGGGCTAAGTTTTGAGCCCATTGCTGAATTCTTAACCATACCACGTGGTTAAACTCTGAGACTATCGAATCGACAGAATAAGAACAAATCTTTGATACTAATTACTCGTCTGCAGCTAGGAATTAGGTAACATTGAACGCGAAAACCGACAATCGCCGAAAAATCTATTCTGTAACAACATTACTGAATGTTACTCTGAACTATCCATTCTAACCACGGCACAGAGAGAGAGGGTGGACAAACTCTCCAACAGAAACTAACTTTCCAACAGAGATCCCACTGAGTGTAAATATATATATAATATATATATATATATATATATATATATATATATATATATTGATTGCAATTATTCCCGAATGAGTGAGTGTTCATGTACAAAGGATTAGCATTTCAATTGTTATAATTATCAACTTTGTAGTGTCTTTTATCTTTCGCGCCCTCCTCAGTCCCTTTGTCTAGCTAGCCGCCATGCCGGTTTAGCCCACTAGGGCACATTCCCCTATAATTTCCTTGTAACTATATCAACTGTTTGTGCATTTCTGTGATTATTTGGTTAGTAAATAAATGATTTAAGACAATTGATGTATGGATGACTCATAGTGAAGACTGGGTTCGTGCAGATAACCAACCATTTACGACGTTTGGAATGAGGCTAACGTGAGGTAAAGAACTAAGAAGACTAATTGATCAGATATTAAAATATCTGAAAGTTATATTAGGAAAAGTATAACTTTGTTCTGAATATTTTCCTTGGTCCCCCGTCTTCCTAGTTAATCTACCTGATTAACTAATCACGTAATAATAATTACAGAAAATGTATTTGATATACTAAAAATAAGTCTTCAGTTTAATGATGCCAAAGACACGACAAGTGTGTAAAGCTGTCATCAAGGCAAGGGGTGGCAACTTTGAAGAATCTAAAATATGAAATTATATTTGCATTTGTTTAACACTGTTTTTGGTTACGACATGATTCCATATGTCTTATCTAATAGGTTTGTTGTATTCACAACTTTTCTACAATGTAGAAAATAGTAAAACTAAAGAAAAACCCTTGAATGAGTATGTGTGACTTGTACTGTGTATTTGGGGGGGGTGATGGAAAGACGCTATCAGTGTAAACTTAAATTACTAAAACCAAATAGAAAGTGTGTAGAAAAGATAACGGACCTATATATATTTTTCTAATAGCCTATAATCTTTGAGAATTTAGAATAAACAAGTTAAAAGCGAGACAATCAGACCCCCATTGATGTTCTTATAATGGTTGAGCAAAATAACACAGCATTAGTCATGTCAAAATGTGTAGAATTACAGTGAATTAGCTTAAAAACTTGATAAAAGTTTGCTTTAAAACGGCAACATTATATTTCAGCTCTATGGCAAAATATTTAGAATTGCAGGAAATTAGATTGAAAACTGCAACATTCTCTCTGCTGCCAAGATTATATTTTCTTACTTATTCTTTGGTCTGTGTTTGTTTTTTCACCACTCAACCCTTATGGTGGGCCTCGCCTCATGAGAGACCCCAATTGCTGGGTCACGGAGTAAAAAAGTCTGGCAACTCCTGTCTTAGGGAGAACTCTGTGTTCAAGGTAAATGTTATGAAATGTGACTGGGGAGATTCTAAAAAGGCAACTGTAGACAGGCAAAGGCAAGGAGAGAGCAGACAGTAAGACAGGGATGGATGGATGGATGGATGGATGGAAGGATGAATGGAGGGAAAAAGGGAGGGGAAGGATGCTCATCTGGAAATCAAGCCAATTATTTCTCAGCCCAAGGGCCTACAAAAGGCTCATGGTCCAGAAGGCTCGGCAGGCCACAACGTCACTCAATATTTCAGAAGTGGGTCTAGGGGGAACAGTGTGGGTGTGGACCCTATGATTCATATAGGCCATACAACCTACTCTCCCTGCACAATGTACACTACCGTTCAAAAGCTTAGGTTCTTGGAAATGTCCTTGTTTTTGAAAGAAAAGTCCATTTTTTGTCCATTAAAATACCATCAAATTGATCAGAAATACTGTGTAGACATTGTTAAGACATTGTTAAATTACTATTTTAGCTGGAAAATGCAGATTTTTTATGGAATATCTACGTAGGCGTAGAGGCCCATTGTCAACAACCATTACTCCTGTGTACTCCAGTTTATCATTTTAAAAGATTAATTCAACATTAGAAAACCCTTTTGCAATTATGTTAGCAGAGTTGAAAATTGTTGTTCTGATTAAAGAAGCAATAAAACTGGCCTTCTTTAGACTAGTTGAGTATCTGGAGCATTAGCTTTTGTGGGTTCAATTACAGGCTCAAAATGGCCAGAAACAAAGCCCTTTCTTCTGAAACTCGTCAGTCTATTCTCGTTCTGAGAAATGAAGGATATTCCATGTGAGAAATTGCCAAGAAACTGAATATCTCATACAACTCTGTGTACTACTCCCTTCACAGAACAGCGCAAACTGTCTCTAACCAGAATAGAAAGAGTAGTGGGAGGCCCTGGTGCACAACTGAGCAAGAGGACAAGTACATTAGAGAGTCTAGTTTGAGAAACAGAAGCCTCACAAGTCCTCAACTGGCAATTTCATTAAATAGTACCTGCAAAATACCAGTCTCAACGTCAACAGTGAAGAGGCGACTCAGGGATGCTGGCTTTCTTGGTAACGTTACAAAGAAAAAGCCGTATATCAGACTGGCCAATAAAAGAAAAGATTAAGATGTGCAAAAGAACACAGACACTGGACAGAAGAACTCTGCCTAGAAGGCCAGCATCCCGGAGTCGCCTCTTCACTGTTGACGTTGAGACTGGTGTTTTGCGGGTTATATTTTTAAAATGATTAACTTGGATTAGCTAACACAGCGTGCCATTGGAACACATGTGTGATGGTTGCTGATAATGGGCCTCTGTACGCCTATGTAGATATTCCATTAAAAAATCTACCGTTTCCAGCAACAATGGTCATTTACAACATTAACAATGTCTCCACTGTATTTCTGATCAATTTGATGTAATTTTAATGGAGAGAAAATGTACTTTTCTTTCAAAAGCAAGGACATTTCTAAGTGACCCCAAACTTTTGAACAGTAGTGTATGTCTGCATGGTAACAATGAACCTCACTCTTTCCTCCTCATTATATCTCCATCACTTTCCCAGCCACTAGCTCCCCACCCTCCAGCCCCAAGCCCAGGCACCTCTACACTGTCCACTTTCCTAGTCCCAGCACCCCAGCCCAGAGGCAGGGACAGCCTGCTGCATAATTATGTCCTGCCATGTCCTTATTTCAACTTCTTTCTGTTTTTTTAGGCAATGTAAGTGTTTTCTCCTACTTAGATTTATTCCCACCCCAGCTTGTTTTACTCTTGCTTCACTTCCCCTCCCTCTCCCTCTCCCTCTCGCTCTCTCCCTCTCCCTCTCTTGCTCTCTCTCTTGCTTAGGAAGAATAGTATGCAGACTTAGCCCACTCACACTATAGGCTGGGGGAAAATGGGTTAGGCTGTTTCGTTTGCCCATGTCAGTGCCCTTCATGCATGTACTGTACATAAATGCATAAATATACAAGTGATCTCAGCGCTTATCCATTGGGGAATGTAACTCTAAGCCTTGATATCAGGTCCCATGGACAGGAAGGCAGGAGACTCAAGGTCCTGTTGGGATGAAGGACACCTACTGTACAAGCATGCTTTACTGTACACTTCAAGGCCTCTCTGGCTTAAGGCAAATTGGAACTGGTTTGTATTCATGGCACTTGATCATAAGGCTATGGTCCAATTATAATTGTGATTTAGCAGGAAACTGAAATGACAGATGGAGTGACTTAACTCCCCTTTCTGTGTAAACGTTAAAATACACTGAGTGTATAAAACTTGCTCTTTCCATGACAGAATGAGCAAGTGAATCCAGGTGAAAGCTATGATCCCTTATTGATGTCATCTGTTAAATCCACTTCAATCAGGATAGATGAAGGGGAGTAGACAGGTTAAATAAGGATTTTTATGCCTTGAGACAATTGACACATTCTTTTTGTATGTGTGCCATTCAGGGGGTAAGACAAAAGATTTAAGTGCCTTTAAACAAGCTTTGGTAGTACAGTGGGGCAAAAAAGTATTTAGTCAGCCACCAATTGTGCAAGTTCTCCCACTTAAAAAGATGAGAGAGGCCTGTAATTTTCATCATAGGTACACTTCAACTATGACAGACAAAATGAGAAAACAAATCCAGAAAATCACATTGAAGGATTTTTAATGAATTTATTTGCAAATTATGGTGGAAAATAAGTATTTGGTCAATAACAAAAGTTTATCTCAATACTTTGTTATATACCCTTTGTTGGCAATGACAGAGGTCAAACATTTTCTGTAAGTCTTCACAAGATTTTCACACACTGTTGCTGGTATTTTGGTCCATTCCTCCATGCAGATTTCCTCTAGAGCAGTGATGTTTTGGGGCTGTTGCTGAGCAACACAGACTTTCAACTCCCTCCAAAGATTTTCTATGGGGTTGAGATCTGGAGACTGGCTAGGCCACTCCAGGACCTTGAAATGCTTCTTACAAAGCCACTCCTTCATTGCCCGGGCGGTGTTTTTGGGATCATTGTCATGCCGAAAGACCCAGCCACATTTCATCTTCAATGCCCTTGCTGATGGTAGACTTTTTACTTTGGTCCCAGCTCTCTGCAGGTCATTCACTAGGTCCCCCCGTGTGGTTCTGGGATTTTTGCTCACCGTTCTTGTGATCATTTTGACCCCATGGGGTGAGATCTTGCGTGGGGCCCCAGATCGAGGGAGATTATCAGTGGTCTTGTATGTCTTCCATTTCCTAATAATTGCTCCCACAGTTGATCTCTTCCAACCAAGCTGCTTACCTATTGCAGATTCAGTCATCCCAGCCTGGTGCAGGTCTACAATTTTGTTTCTGGTGTCCTTTGACAGCTCTTTGGTCTTGGCCAAAGTGGAGTTTGGAGTGTGACTGTTTGAGGTTGTGGACAGGTGTCTTTTATACTGATAACAAGTTCAAACAGGTGCCATTAATACAGGTAACGAGTGGAGGACAGAGGAGCCTCTTAAAGAAAAAGTTACAGGTCTGAGAGAGCCAGAAATCTTGCTTGTTTGTAGGTGACCAAATACTTATTTTCCACCATAATTTGCAAATAAATTCATTAAAAATCCTACAATGTGATTTTCTGGATTTTTTCCCCTCATTTTGTCTGTCATAGTTGAATTGTACCTGAATTGTACCTATGATGAAAATCATACTGTCCCTATACTCCACCTTCCACAGTGTGGTTGTGTGCTTGTAGCCTCGACGACAACCAGACATCCTTAAAATGGGGAAGTTCATGAAAGAAAAATACTAAATTAAGGTGGAGACCCGGTGTAAATCAGCGACACCTCACAACATGTCAAACCAATCAAATGCTTTGCTTGGGTTGAGCTCCAAAAGTGCTCACTAGATTAGTGTCATAGGTGCAACAGTGGGTGAGAATGTCCGGGAAACACTACGTGTCAAAAGTTTGGGCACACCTCATTCAAGGGTTTATCTTTTTTTTTTTTTTACTATTTACTACATTGTAGAATAATAGTGAAGACATCAAAACTATGAAATAACACATTTGGAATCATGTAGTAACCAAATAATTGTCAAACAAATCAAAATATATTCTTCAAAGTAGACATTCTTTTCCTTGATTACAGCTTTGCACACTCTTGGCATTCTCTCAACCAGCTTCATGAGGTAGTCACCTGAAATGCATTTCAATTAACAGGTGTGATGTTAAAAGTTCATTTGTGGGATTTTTTTGCTTTTTCATGCGTTTGAGACAATCAGTTGTGTTGTGACAAGGTAGGGGTGGTATACAGAAGATAGCCCTATTTGGTAAAAGACCAAGTCCATATTATGGCAATAACAGCTCAAATAAGCAAAAAGAAATGACAGTCCATCATTACTTTAAGACATGAAGGTCAGTCAATCCGGGAGAATTTCAAGAACTTTGAACATTTTTTCAAGTGCAGTCGCAAAAACCATCAAGTGGCATGATGAAACTGGCTCTCATGAGGACCGCCACAGGAAAAGAAGACCCAGAGTTACCTCTACTGCAGAAGTTAAGTTCTTTAGAGTTACCAGCCTCAGAAATTGCAGCCCAAATAAATGCTTCACAGAGTTCAAGTAACAGACACATCTCAACATCAACTGTTCAGAGGAGACTGTATGAATCAGGCCTTCATGGTCTAATTGCTGCAAAGTAACCACTACTAAAAGAGGCAAATAAGAAGGCGAGACTTGATTGGGCCAGGAAACACATGCAATGGACTTTAGACCGGTGGAAATCTGTCCTTTGATCTGATGAGTTCAAATCTGAGACTTTTGGTTCCAACCACCATGTCTTTGTGAGATGCAGAGTAGGTGAACGTATGATCTCCGCATTTCTGTGTTTCCCACCGTGAAGCATGGAGGAGGAGGTGTGATGGGGTGGGGGTGCTTTGCTGGTGACACTGTCTGTGATTTATTTAGAATTCAAGGCACACCTAACCAACATGGCTACCACAGCATTCTTCAGTGATACGCCATCCTATCTGGTTTGTGCTTAGTGGGACTATCATTTGTTTTTCAACAGGACAATGAACCAACACACCTCCAGGCTGTGTAAGGGCTATTTGACCAAGAAGGAGAGTGATGAGATGTTTTGGGATGAGTTGGAAAATGCCGCCAGCAAGTGCTAAACATATGTGGGAACTCCTTCAAGACTGTTGAAAAAGCATTCCAGGTGAAGCTGGTTGAGAGAATGCAAAGAGTGTGCAAAGCTGTGTCGTCACTTGACTTATAACATTAACCTGAAGACTGGTCTTTATCTAATCAACTAACTATGTTTAATTGTTACCCGATTAAATTAATCATGTAACAATTAACTTATTATGATCGGGAGCACCACGAGAGCGGTTCTTTAAAGAGTTCCATCTCCCAAATTAAAATCTGAAGGTCTTTACCTATCACATCTATAACCAACTTACTAATCATAACCTCATATAATATCATCATTCTGAACAGTCGTAGCCTCCTTGCATCTGCAAAAACCTGAGCCTTACTTATGATTCAGTACTACACAAATTGGTTTAATTATTTATTAACTAGCTAACTAAATGGTAACACAGGATAAACATACACACTTAATACCTTAAAAACATGTCCCTAGCGGACTGACAACAACATGGCTGCTTGTTACAAAAGACATGGAGAGGGCGAGAGAGAGAGGGGGACAGAGACACTTAACGCTGGTACATTTAGAAACTACTCTCGCTTATGGTACTCCTATACTTTGCACACGAACCACCGCCTGGTGGGAGAAAGAAATCATGCATGAATTTACTTGAAAGGCAGTATCTCTCTCTCAGAACCGGGCCACCTTGGAAAGGGGGTTGAGTCTTTTTGCGGCACGCTTATAAGGCTCGGATTATCCAAAATGGTTCCGACAAGTCTCATACTGTTGTCCTTCTTTGTAGTTGTCCGGTATCCAGTGACTTGTTGTGTAGTCCTGAACAGAACTACAGAGTTGATTTTCCTTCCTTTCGCTCCTGAAAGATGCTCCTTTGAAGATAAGCTAGCCAGCCGTGTCGATGGTTCCCAGTGGGGTGATTAGAGTAGCATAATACGATGGTTTGAAAAGAGTAGTAGAATAGTCCCACTTAAATTCGCTTTTCTAGATACATAACTTAGAACAGTTAATCAGCTGTACCAGTGATTGTTCAGGAGGTGAGTTTATCGTCTCTATCTTGTGTTGAGATTCAGAGTTCAAACCACTTTAAACATGAGCTGCAGCTCTACGTCTCTCTGGCCTTATATGTTACTTCTTAACCCATCATTTATATAGTTTGTTAGAAAGCGGCGGTTCTGTCAGGCTGACATGCTCTCTGACCTCACTCAAGGGGGCGGTGACTTCTTAATGTGCACAATTATAGATACAATTGGTCACAGGATGGACACTTCATATATGTAGTGGGTATACTTTCCAAGTTACAGTATTTCCTTTATAACATTTTTAATGACATCACAAAATAACAAATACAATGTTATTAGTGTTCTTTAGATCACCTCCGAACATTCTCCACGTTCTATGTTAGAAATATTGTTCCATTAGTTTGCTTTAGAACGTGTTAGAGTTTAGGTGGGAAGTCTGTGAAACAAAGACACATTTTTTGTGGTGTCATTGGTGAGGGAGACCTGAATATTCTCTCCTTGATTTACAACAGGGTGTACGTTGTTAACCCCCACCAGTCCCCCCTTTGCAAACCTGATCTGACCTATTTGGATCATCACAGGATAGTCATGACACCTGTCATCAAGGCAAAGGGTGGCTACTTTGAAGAATCTAAAATATATTTTGATTTGTTTAACATTTTTTTGGAACCTAAATGATTCCATATGTGTTATTTCATAGTTTGGATGTCTTCACTATTATTCTACAACATAGAAAATAGTAAAAATAAAGAAAAACCCTTGAATGAGTAGGTGTGTCCAAACTCTTGATTGGTACTGTATATCAATTTTGTGTATACAGCACACTTCTGGCAAAGCACAATTCAGTTTTTCCTCCAGTTTTTCTTACATTTTCTGCAATGTTGCAAACTAGTATACGGAACAACTGTCTGCAAAATGTGTCCTACCCGGTCTAAAATTTGGGACATAACACGTAGCACCAATGGGCATATGAGGGCCCTACTCCATCTCTACATACTGAGTACCATGCCACATAGTATTGATACGGGGAGTCAAGGAGTGGGCTATGTAGTGTCTTAGTGGTGTGGTGCTGGTGCAGATTCTACATGCATGGAGGATCCAACAGTACAGTAGCATTGACACACGGGAACAGTTCAATACCCAGCCACATGAGTCACATCTAACATCAGTCTGACAATACACTGAGCGAAATACAGTACATTCATGTACAGTATCTCCCACTCTCATCACCGCTTTATCTTAGATATGAGCAGAGTCCAGCCCAAACATGGAGTCCAGCCTAAACATAGCCGGGTTGAAAATGGTGGTAGGAGTAGGAGGAGATGATTGGCTGGCCGGCCCAGGGTTTCATGGGAGGTTCTCAGGTCATGAATCAGGGCTGTCAGCGTTCTCACGGCCCCTCAACACCGCTCTCGGGAAAAAAAATCAATGAGTGATGAAATATACGTCTTGCGTCTTTTGAAAGGCCGAAAGGTTTACTGGCAAGGAGATTTCTCCAAAATACAAAAAAAGTATTGGACAGAGCAGAGAATCACAAAACAGACAGACGCACAGACAGACAGACAGACAGACAGACAGACAGACAGAGACAGGCAGACAGACTGACTGACAGAGACAAACAGATAGACAGACAGACAGAGACAGACACAAACAAAGACACAGACAAACACAGACAGACAGACGCAACAGACAGACAGACTGACTGACTGACAGAGACAAACAGATAGACTGACTGAGACAGACAGACAGACAGACAGACTGACTGACTGAGACAGACAGACGCACAGACAGACAGACAGACGCACAGACAGACAGACAGACTGACTGAGACACAGACAGACAGACAGACAGACAGACAGACAGACAGACAGACAGACAGACAGACAGACAGACAGACAGACAGACAGACAGACAGACAGACAGACAGACAGACAGAGCCAGTGACAGACAGAGACAGACAGACGCACAGACAGACAGACAGACTGACTGACTGACAGAGACAAACAGATAGACTGACTGACTGACTGAGACAGACAGACAGACGCACAGACAGCCAGACAGACTGACTGAGACAGACAGACAGACACAGGCAGGCAGGCAGACAGACAGACTGAGACAGACAGACAGACTGTCTGTCTGTCTGTCTCAGTCAGACAGACACAGGCAGGCAGGCAAGCAGACAGACAGACAGACAGACTGTTTGTTATGGAAATAAAAACATTACCACCACACCGTGTCCAGAGATAAAAATGCATTTTAAGTGTGCTTTGAGGTCGCTTGCTCCCTGGCACTGTGCTGACAGGCTGGAGGAAGCGAGTGGACGGTGAGTTACAGCCTCAAAGCAGTTATACACTGGGAAAGTAAAGACAAATACAGACTTACAGGAAAGGCAAAGACCGCAGGAACGTAATGGAGAATGTAATATTAAAGATTGAGTTGATGTTGTTGACAGCAGAACAGGTATTACTGTTACCTCTGTTCCCTATGAACACCTCTGGCTACCGTTAGATGGCACTTTCATGTCTCTGAAGACTTCCTGTGGGAAATGCTTACATATTTGCTGTCTGGAAGGTTGGGGAGTTTATTGATATTCGTTCCGTGTCGCGGCGGAGCAGGGAGGCGTGTGTGCCACTTCCATTTAAGCCTGTGCCCTATGTCCCCCCGGGCCCTCACTCACCCGCACACACTGCCAGGCTGTACTTTTTCCATTTAGCCAAGGAAACTTTCTCCAGCGGATTATGGAAGGGAAGAAAGTGGTCACAAACGTGCTGATGAGCTAAAACAAATCTGCACACAGAAAAAGGCAAACTTTCCTATTTTGTCCGTTTAAACGGACTCTTAGGTTAAATACCACTGCAGCGTCCCACTTCTCTCCTCTTTCTCTCCCCCACACACAGAGCCGCTGTCCATTTGTCCATAACTTTGTTAGCGTAGGGAATGATTTTTCCTTATTTTTTTGTTGCCATCCACAACTTCCATACACTTGGAGACTGAGAGAGATAGATGTAGTGGGCACAGTGAATTTCTTTTTGGATTTCACATGGCTGCTGCTGCTGTGGATGGTTTACCTTTTCTCCCTGTCAGTCATTGTGTGTGTGTGTGTGTAGGCAGTAGTACACACACACACACACACACACACACACACACACACACACACACACACACACACACACAAGGTTTGTGGGAGATTGCCTTGTCTTCCTTGGCGAAGCCCGCAGGCTGTGGCAGGTCCCTGGCTATTCTACGATGGCGTTCACCCCTGGTTATTCTCAAACCCTCTCTCGCTTTCTGTCCCTCCCTATTTCACGTCCCTTGTCTGTTTTCTTTTCCTCTCCCTGTCTTTCCTTCCTCTCCCTCCTGTCCTCTGCAATGTCTCGGTGGTTTCAGGCTGTCCAGCCATGGTCTTCCCTTTGCCCCAGAGCCTGGACATATGTGATCCCTCAGTCTGGTCTGTCATTTATCTGTTGTTTCTCTGGCTCATCTTCTCAAAGCACAACAACAACAACAACAACACTGCCAGACCGCCACTGTTGCATGAATTCAGTATGCCTCTGAGCAGTGCACTGAAATCTCTTTTGGCTTCCTTGTTCTCTCCCGCTGATAAACGGAACGCTTCTGCAATATGAATACGTGATGTGTCGATCAAGGTGTTTGTTCCAGCGCTGGGAGAGGATTTGATCTTTCTTGGGGTTCAAGATTCATACAGACTCAAACACACCCTCTGGTACTATAGCATCTCGAAGGAGGAGCATCTTCTTCTGTCACTGCTAATGTGATGTTTGTGGTCCTGTGCACTTTTCAGTTGGTAGAGTTTGGCACTTGCAATGCCAGGTAACGTGGGTTTATTTCCCGCTGGAGCCACTCGTACGAGAAATGAACGCAGACATGTCTGTAAGTCGCTTCGGGTAAAAGTGTCTGCTAAATGGCGTATGTTACGAATACATCTTTCTTCACACCTCTCTTCACTCTCATCTTCATTCCACAAGTCACTAATCAAACACCTGTCCTTTCTCCCTGTGACTATAATAAAAAAGACAATATATGTCAAAGAAAAGGTCTGTGCCATTCTTGCCTTCAACAAGTGCTGGAGTTAACTCTCGCCATGTGCCACTCTTTCTCCTTCACACCGGTATTCTCTCACTTATTCTCCTCTCCTCTCCTCTCCTCTCCCTCTCCTCTCCTCTCCTCTCCTCTCCCTCTCCTCCTCTCCTCCTCCCTCTCCTCCTCTCCCTCTCCTCTCCCTCCTCTCCTCTCCCTCCTCTCTCCTCCTCTCCTCTCTCCTCTCCTCTCCTCTCCTCTCCTCTCCTCTCCCTCCCTGCCGTGTCCTTCCCCCCCAGCCAGCCCAGCTCAGAGTGATCATTAACAGTGAGAAGAGAATAGTATGACCGTTGCAGAGTTGAGCCTATTAAATATTCAATGCCTCCTTCATGCTAAAACTCCCTCTAATCGAAAACGAGGAAACCAATCCCACCTCAGCCGTTTCTGGGGCGCAGAGATGAAGCACGCTACTTTATTCAATTTTTATTCTATGGTTGAGGAGGAAAGGAGGGATAGTTGATATCTCATATGTCTTGCAGCATCTGAATGTTTTACCAGCAGTGGCTGGGTGCATGTACTGAATGCCAGGAGTGAATAAGCAGGCAATGGCCAGTTGAGTCATATAGTGGAATGGCATGTAACAGGGAGTTTAAAAATTGCAATACACCACTCGCCAAAACATTTAGGGATTTCATGGTCCCCTTTCCTTCTTATAAATCTCCATGTCAACCGAGAGGATTTCAGAGAGTAATCTGCTTACATACCGTACACCCAAACCAGCCTGAGGCAAGCTGAACATCACAGAGAACATTCACCGTATCATTTTTGTCCTCTGTGGCCTCTGTGTTTCTGAGCTTGGCGTCTGTTTACATTTGCCTTTGTTGTGAGGAGGTCCATTCACACACTGCTGTGTGTATGTGTCAATGCAGTTCTTGTGTGTGTGTGTGTGTGTGTGTGTGTGTGTGTGTGTGTGTGTGTGTGTGTGTGTGTGTGTGTGTGTGTGTGTGTGTGTGCATGTGTGTGTGTGTGTGTGTGTGTGTGTGTGTGTGTGTGTGTGTGTGTATGTGTCAATGCAGTTCTTGTGTGTGTGTGTGTGTGTGTGTGTGTGTGTGTGTGTGTGTGTGTGTGTGTGTGTGTGTGTGTGTGTGTGTGTGTGTGTGTGTGTGTGTGTGTGTGTGTGTGTGTGTGTGTGTGTGTGTGTGCATGTGTGTGCACTCACATGCATGTGACAGAGAAATGAAACCTCCTCTAAATCAAATCAATTGTTCTTCGTCATTCTTCGTAAACAACAGGTGTGGACTAACAGTGAAATGCTGACCTACGGGTCCTTTCCCACAATGCAGAGAAAGAACATAGATCAATTCTAGGAAAGGGAAACGCGTAATAACAAAAGTGTTAAAAGATACAGCGACATCAGTACAAGCTGTAATGATGTCGCTGTCAGTCTGCGGTTGCCCCTGACGACTGTTCCCGTGGTCTCTGCGCTGGGTTTGTGTTTTGACATTCTGGACTCTGTGGGACCTGTTAGCCAATCCAAATATCAGACTGATGTTTGCGAAGGCCAAAAGAGCTACTCCTGATTCAGATTAATCACTTCACCTGCGCCTGGGGCACTGCCATTTGACACACACACACACACATGCACGCACATACGCACACACACACACAAAAGCACACACGCTCCTGCTGCCCATAACCAGACTTCCATATGTCCCTGACTCTGCTTGTCAATCAGAACATCACTTCTCACCACACAGAAGAGACGAGAGAGGGTCGGGGGGGGATGATGAACTATTGCGCTCCCGATTCCCTCTCCTGACTTACAGGAGAAACGTTTGGCCTGAATTATAATACGAAATAATGAGTAACCGTCATACAGCCAAACGTAATAGTGAAGGTCAGAAGATGGGCAGTGGAACAGGCCAGTGAGGACGTGAATAGTATCACAAAGTTCTCTTTTCTCTGCCGAAAAGAGTAGGGAGGCAACACAGAACATCAAGATGGGTAGTCGTCAGTGGGGCTGTTTTCAGAGAGGGAAAAAAGGGTGCAGAGCTCGAAGAGGCTTTAGGGGGTGTCAAACAGGGACACAGCAGGGGTAAGAGGACACAGCGGGGGTAAGAGGACACAGCGGGGGTAAGAGGACACAGCGGGGGTAAGAGGACACAGCGGGGGTAAGAGGACACAGCGGGGGTAAGAGGACACAGCGGGGGTAAGAGGAGCGGAGAGGAGAGGAGGAGATATGCTTGGAACAGGCTGTCATCTCAGGTAGAGAGGATGACACACTGAAGCTGCTCTGTTTGGCTGGTGGGGACATCCAGCTGGGATAGAATGTCCCTTTCTTCTGCTCTGTTTCTCCCCCCTCTCTCTCTCTTTCTCTCTGTTTCTCCCCCCCTCTCTCTCTCTCTCCCTCTCTCTTCTCTCTCTCTCTGGGTGTGTATTGACCCCTCACCATGTGTGTTGTTTCAGGGCGTAAGCTGATTTCTCAGATGTTTATCTGCCGTGTTGTGGTCACAGTCCTGATCTCAGAACAGACCGGTTCACTGACCCTATTACTGTTATCACAACTAATGAATGCTGGGGCGCCTGCCGTGCTGTTGGCCATTCAGCTTCTCATAGAAGCTATATAATAACATTGGGTTTATTGGGTTAGATTATGTTGCCCGACCTGCTATAGCTTTTAGCATACCATACTCTCACTTGTGCACTTGACTGTTGTGCCCTTCCAATATCAAACATATGGATGAAACGTTTTGCTGCAGGTTTAAACATGAATTTTGAACACACACTCTTCAGTTACCCTCAGGGCTGCCTGGGATTAAAGGCGCCAGTGGGAGAATAGTTGTTGATAATTAGAACGACAATTACCCACAACCTGTTTTAGTGACAGGGGTATTATTCACAGTGTTATTGCTATCAACCAACCAGTTAACCATTCTTATAACGACGTCTTTGAACAGTGTGCGCGGCCTGCCCACACTGTTCAAAGCCAATGACTACTAGGATGTGTGAATGTATCTCCGCATGATCATTTTTCGAACAGTGCAGAATAGCGGTTTGCTTTTCGGAGAGGTGATGGGGGAGAGAGAGAGCGAGAGAAAGACAGAGCGATAGAGTCAGTGCCAGAAAGCGAATCTTGCTCTGCAGCCAAAAGCACTTTGATTCATAATGCTGCAGGAGTTGCTTTCCTCCTCTCTGCCATCCATCATGCCACACAGATAATAGATGTGGTTATTATCACAAAACAAGACTCCCATTGTTTATACAAGTTTACCAACAAAAAAGATAACGGCATTCCACAAAGGTAAGCAAAATACTTAGTACTTCTTTGGCGAGCCGGCTTCCATTTTCATCGAGTGACCTGATAAGTGCAATGGCAGAATTGACCATCTGGCCAAGAGGAGAAACCAGACCATAAAGAAAACATGGCAACGAGGCGAGAGAGAGATCCATTTTCTCAGTATTGATCAGATCCCTACGCCCATTTGCAGTGATGCAGCGTCAGTGAGTAGGGGATATTGGGAAACTCCCTCTCGGCCACTCTCACAGAATTGTACACACCTTTTTTCATAAATGCTATCTTTTCCCTACCTAGACGGCAAACTAAAATGGTAATAACAATTCCAGTTAGTGCTCGTGAACCTAAAGCAGGCTTCACAGTCCTTCACCTAACCGTGTACATATGGTAGGCTGATCATGAGTGGCGATCCCATGATGTGTTTCACACTTTTGGCTTAAATGTCCTCACATAGTTGAGTTAGAGGATCGTGGAACTACTGATGTCACTTAGCCAGGATAGCGACAGGAGCATAAAACAGTTATTACAGAGCTGTGCCACGGGAATGATTTCTTTATAGATTTGAATGGACGCGTCAACGTCACTTATGAGACTATCTGTGTATAGGAAAGAATGACCGTGTCCACCTCGTCCTCAGTAAGTCAACAGTGTTTTCAGTACTGTTGCTAGCCACTAAAACACAGACATTAACACACCAGTGCGTCCTGATCTACGTGTTAATCACACACACGCGGCACACACACAGACAGACACACACACGCGCATGACACTCTAAACACATGAAAACGTGACCTGGCACCCTCATTTCCCATGCCGAGAGAGTAGTCTGTGAAGATGAGGACTGTTGGTAACGATGGACGAGAGGAACGAAAAAGAAATGAGAGGATGTCTAGGGTAGTGAGTCATGAATACCTCTCGTCGCACTTTGTTCCGCGTGCATGTGCTGGTGTACACGCCGGCGTACACGCGCGCAGGCTGTCTACTGCTTTTCAACACGAGTGACTGTGGGGTCTGTTTATTTCTTTATCTGTATCTGTTTGCAATTGATTCACACCCCCCTCACGGTCCACTGTGTCCCCTCTCTGGCACTCTACAACATCTCTCTAACACACAGGCTTACATATAGTACATACTGTACTACAAACTCTACCAGGCTACAGATATGACATATTAGCAATTTCATAGTCCTTCAGCTCAGGAATTAAGACTTGCATCAGCAACTTGGACTTGAACTCTACTGAATTGGTGCACAATGTCATAAAATGTTCTGAAAAAGAAGTCATTGCCTAAACGAGAATATTCCCATTGTGAACAATTCAATTTTTTGAAGAGTTAAATCTGCCATTCCCGGGGTAGTTTAGTTCTTTCACATCAAGCTGCATTGTCATGGCAACATGACATGCAGCTCTGGCTCTGCAACAGAATGAGCTAAAGGAGGAGAGAGAGACCTGACACACCAGTCACTGATGACTTGACTGATACTCACTTGAGACTCATCCTATTGAGACTTGATTTGGACTTTGTTAAATGTGACTCCTTGACAAGTCGCTCTCACCCAGACACCCACCCTTATAACATAGATCCAAGATCAATCACTTCTCCAATTCCACATACCATCAACCACTTCAAATCAATGATTCAGTCCTTCATCCAAACAAACAGTCCATTAACTCATCAAAACAGAAGAACTATGGTGACCCAGTCTTCTACTCTGCCTACTTAGCAAGCCACCACCATGTTACTGGTGGCTCTGAAAACACAAATTACCAAGGCAAGGCTGGCTTTAAACACTTGGCTGATGTTCTCTCTTGCTTCACTGCAGGTTGTTAATCAGTATTTAAAAAGGGGAGGAGGAGGAAGAGGAGAGACGGAGGAGGAGGGATGGCTTAAGGAATAACTGGGAGGAGTGGTGGTAAAATAAAGGCTTTTGGAGCACTGTCTCTCGTGGGAACGTTCTTCTCCAGAGGTGATTAACTACTGTAGGTCTAGTGAGCCCAAGAGAGATACACACACAGCCAGAGGGAGAGGGGGAGAGATGGAGGGAGGGAGGGGAAGAGGGACAGTTAAAGGAGGAAAATGATGCAACGGTTGGTTGCGTGTGTGGGAGTAGGAATTGATCATGTGAACAAATATCAGATATACAATACAATATTTTTTTTGACTAAATGAGCACTGCACTGTTGGAGTACACAGTATTAATATCCGACAGTGAGTGTGGAATCGATACTTTTCTCCATTACACTTACAAAACGTTATTCTATAGCCTCCTGAAGAATTAAGGCAGCCCTTTACGTAAAGCTGTAGCATTTAATGTGACAATATGAAGGGCAAGGGACTGTTTGATTTATAGTTCCAAGGAGAGTCCGCCTCCCATTCCTCCCCGAGTCATACTGGAATACTCCTGGACATAAAACATGTAGTATGTGTATTTGACCTGCATTGAAATCCAATATGTATTTTGAAGCATAGAGGTGCGAAAGAGCAGATCTTGAACACTCCAGACACTGGCCCCCTCTGAGCCTTTGCAGAAGCGGTGTGATTGTGAGAGAGGAGAGAGAGGAAAGCTCCAGAGTTACAATCAGATGACATGACATTACATTGCTGCTGTTGTAGGGCCTCGTGCTGATCGGGTGCTTTTGTTCCCGACGGGAGATGAAATAAATCATTATTTTGTGAAAATAGCCTTCCTAATGAGATGGCAGATTTGAATGAGGTCACAAATTGTCTGCCATTTTGGTTTATTATTTTAATCTTGTGTGCGCGTTCAATTTGCTCTTATTTTCTTCTCGGTAGAGTTGGACGTCGGAGGGAGAACACAATGAAGGACTACACACACACACACACACACATACACACATACACACAGGGACATTGCAATATCAGCCGTGTGGTCTGTGGACCGGGCACTGGGTGGGGTATTCTTTGATAGTGTAACAGACAGAAGGATTTGTATAAAATATCTGGGGATGTTGTTTCTGTATTTTGCTGACATGTTTATACTCCACACCAGTCATCAATACAAGTGACATTTGCCCCCGCACACCATACTGCCGAATCAAGGAGCAGCCTTCTCATATTCCATAACAATAACATGCATGCAATAACCTGATGAGGTTCCCAGACACAGTGGAGAAAAAAACAAATGACATTATGAAAGAAAAAAAGATTTGCAACCATGGTGTTCTTCTCTATAAAATCAGAACTATGTCTTCTTCTCTCTCACCCCCCCTCTCTCTCTCTCTCTCTCTCTCACTCTCTGTGTGAAATAAACAGTTGTGTGTTTCACTGCCTGGCTGTAGCTTGGATGTTTAAATTAACATAAACATCACGCACTCAGCCTCTGTCGGGAAAATAGCGTCTTTAACCCCGTAGGGGATGGAGTTGGTGATGGGGGCGTGTGATAATGCAGTGGCGTGTGAAATGTGGAGCAGCGAGTCATATTTCTCCCAGACACTCAGCACTAGCTCTCAAATGCTGCCATATGGCCCCGATTAAACTCATTTATGAAAGTCCCCCCACACACACACTGGATGCTTAGTCTGCTGCTGCGTCTCCAAAGTGTTTGTCCTCTGCACTCAATTAGAAGAGTGTGTGTGTGTGTGTGTGTGTGTGCGCGCACGTTTTCCTCTTTAAAGGTTACCAAAGGGAGACACATGTACTAGTACCCTGAGGTTGTCTATGATGTTGCTGTTGCTAATATAGATGAAAGAATGGGCCGTCCCACTCACTCTCTTTAAACAGAGCCTGAGCTGTCCTCTCTAGACCACTAGAAGGAGAAGGCAGAACCAGCTGTGGTTCTGTCAGTATCAGACATAGCTGAAGGCTTCCTACAACAGACTGGGATGAAGATTAATGAACACAAACAGAAATGAAATAACGCTTCACATGAGGTACACTTCAAGGCCCATTTTAAAGGCTGGCGTGAAAAAGCTTGTTTGTTGGTGGCAAATCAAATCAAATGTTATTAGTCACATGCAACAGGTGTAGACCTTACAGTGAAATGCTTACTAACGAGCCCTAACCAACAATGCAGTACAAATAAGAATAAGAAATAAAAGTAGCAAGTAATTAAAGAGCAGCAGTAAAATAACAATAGCGAGACTATGTACAGGCAGGTACCGGTACAGAGTCAATGTGCGGGGGCACCAGTTAGTCGAGGTAATTGAGGTAATATGTACATGTAGGTAGTGTTAAGTGACTATGCATAGATGATAACAACAGAGAGTGGCAGGGGTGTAAAAGAGGGGGGGGGGGTGCATTTAGCCATTTGATTAGATGTTCAGGAGTCTTATGGCTTGGGGGTAGAAGCTGTTTAGGAGCCTCTTGGACCTAGACTCGGCGCTCCTGTATCCTTGCCATGTGGTAGCAGAGAGAACAGTCTATGACTAGGGTGGCTGGAGTCTTTGACAATTTTTAGGGCCTTCCTCTGACACCGCCTGGTATAGAGGTCCTGGATGGCAGGAAGCTTTGCCCCAGTGATGTATTGGGCCGTTAGCACTACCCTTTCTAGTGCCTTGCGGTCTTAGGCCGAGCAGTTACCATACCAGGCAGTGATGCAACCAGTCAGGTTGCTCTCGATGGTGCAGCTGTAGAACCTTTTGAGGATCTGAGGACCCATGCCAAATCTTTTCAGTCTCCTGAGTGGGAATGGGTTTTGTCTTGCCCTCTTCACAACTGTCTTGGTGTGCTTGGACCATTCTAGTTTGTTGGTGATGTGGACACCAAGGAACTTGAAGCTCTCAACCTGCTCCACTACAGCCCCATCAATGAGAGTGGGGGCGTGCTCGGTCCTCTTTTTCCTGTAGTCCACAATCATCTCCTTTATCTTGATCACGTTGAGGGAGAGGTTGTTATCCTGGCACCACACGGCCAGGTCTCTGACCTCCTCCCTATAGGCTGACTCGTCGTTGTCGGTGATCAGGCCTACCACTGTTGTGTCATCTGCAAACTTAATGATGGTGTTGGAGTCATGCCTGGCCGTGCAGTCATGAGGGAACAGGGAGTACAGGAGTGGACTAAGCACACACCCCTGAGGGGCCCCTGTGTTGAGGATCAAAGTACTTCATGGCTACAGATGTGAGTGCTACAGGTCAGTAGTCATTTAGGCAGGTTACCTTAGTGTCCTTGGGCACAGGAAACTGTGGGGGTCTGCTTAAAACATGTTGGTATTACAGACTTGGACAGGGAGAGGTTGAAAATGTCAGTGAAGACACTTGCCAGTTGGTCAGCGCATGCTCGCAGTATACAACCTGTTTAAAGGTCTTGCTCACATTGGCTACTGAGAGCGTTAACACACAGTCATCCAGAATAGCTGGTGCTCTCGTGCATGCTTCAGTGTTGCTTGCCTCGAATCTAGCATAAAAGGCATGTAGCTCATCTGGTAGGTACGCGTCACTGGGCAGCTCGCGTCTGGGTTTCCCTTTGTAGTCCGTAATGCTTTTCAAGCACAGCCACATCCGACGAGCGTCAGAGCCAGTGTAGTAGGATGCAATCTTAATCCTGTATTGATGCTTTGCTAGTTTGATGGTTCGTCGGAGGGCATAGTGGGATTTCTTCGGCACTGTCTGTGTGTTTGTTTTTGTGCTGTTTGTGTGTGTGTGTGTATGTGTGTGCGTGCACGTGTCTGCCTGCATGCATGCTTGTGTGTGTGAGCAGACAGATGCCTGTCAGTGCATGCCCTGGTGTCTGTCTTTTGTCCCCTGTCAGCATTATCACAGACGCTTATCAACTCAGCGGCACCAGTCTCTCTCTGGACAGATTCCTTTCTGAACACCCACTCATCCTCCGTCCAACCCCTCCCCAGGCCTCCCCTTCCCTCCCCTGCCTCCGCCAGCGCCACCACGTGATAGCACTCAGGGGCATCTTTTAAAGAATGTAAGCAGAGATGTATTGTGGGAGAACAGATCCATTATAGTGCAATGCATTTACGCTGAAGGATGTAAATGTGCGTACTCTTTTGTATGCCTAATGACTACATGTCTTTGAAATCTACCTGAGCCTGACTGAGAAGGGTGTTACCCTATAATTATAACAGGGAGGTTGAAATTCTCCATTCTCAATCTCAATGCAAAGTACAGTACCAGTCAAAAGTTTGGACATACTTACTCATTCAAGGGGTTTTCTTTATTAGTACAATATTCTACATTGTAGAATAATAGTGGACATCAAAACTGTGAAATAACACATATGGAATCATATAGTAACCAAAAAAGTGTTAAACAAACCAAAATATACACTGCTCAAAAAAATAAAGGGAACACTTAAACAACACAATGTAACTCCAAGTCAATCACACTTCTGTGAAATCAAACTGTCCACTTAGGAAGCAACACTGATTGACAATACATTTCACATGCTGTTGTGCAAATGGAACAGACAACAGGTGGAAATTATAAGCAATTAGCAAGACACTCCCAATAAAGGAGTGGTTTTGCAGGTGGTGACCACAGACCACTTCTCAGTTCCTGTGCTTCCTGGCTGATGTTTTGGTCACTTTTGAATACTGGCGGTGCTTTCACTCTAGTGGTAGCATGAGACGGAGTCTACAACCCACACAAGTGGCTAGGGTAGTGCAGCTCATCCAGGATGGCACATCAATGCAAGCTGTGGCAAGAAGGTTTGCTGTGTCTGTCAGCGTAGTGTCCAGAGCATGGAGGCGCTACACGGAGACAAGCCAGTACATCAGGAGACATGGAGGAGGCTGTAGGAGGGCAACAACCCAGCAGCAGGACCGCTACCTCCGCCTTTGTGCAATGAGGAGCAGGAGGAGCACTGCCAGAGCCCTGCAAAATGACCTCCAGCAGGCCACAAATGTGCATGTGTCTGCTCAAACGGTCAGAAACAGACTCCATGAGTTATTTTAGTGTTCCCTTTATTTTTTGAGCAGTGTATTTTATATTTGAGATTCTTCAAAGTAGCCACCCTTTGCCTTGATGACAGCTTTGCACACTCTTGCCATTCTCCCAACCAGCTTCACTTGGAATGCTTTTCAAACAGTCTTGAAGGAGTTCCCACATATGTTGAGCACTTGTTGGCTGCTTTTCCTTCACTCTGAGATCCTACTCATCCCAAACCATCTCAATTGGGTTGAGGTAGGGTGATTGTGGAGGCCAGGTCATCTGATGCAGCATCACTCTCCTTCTTGGTCAATTCGCCCTTACACAGCCTGGAGGTATGCTGGGTCATTGTCCTGTTGAAAAACAAATGATAGTTCCACTAAGTGCAAACCAGATGGGATGGTGTATCGATGTAGAATGCTGTGGTAGCCATGCTGGTTAAGTGTGCCTTGAATTCTAAATAAATCACAGACAGTGTCACCAGCAAAGCACCCCATACCATCACACCTCCTCCTCCATGCTTCACGGTGGGAACCACACATGCTGAGATAATCTGTTCGCGTACTCTGCGTCTCACAAAGACACAGTAGTTGGAACAAAAAATCTCAAATTTGGACTCATCAGACCAAAGGACAGATTTCCACCAGTCTAATATCCATTGAGATGTGTCTGTTACTTGAACTCTTTGAAGCATTTGGGCTGCAATTTCTGAGGCTGGTAACACTATTCTTTTTTTTACCCGCTTTTCTCCCCAATTGGTAGTAGTTACTGTCTTGTCTCATCGCTGCAACTCCCGTACGGACTCAGGAGAGGCAAAGGTCGAGAGCCATGAGTCCTCCGAAACACAACCCAACCAAGCCACACTGCATCTTGACACAACACACATCCAACCCAGAAGCTAGCTGCACCAATGTGTCGGAGGAAACACCATACACCTAGCGACCTGGTCAGCGTGCACTGCGCCCAGCCCACCACAGGAGTCACTAGTGCACAATGAGACAAGGATATCCCTGCTGGCCAAACCCTCCCTAACCCGGACGACGCTGGGCCAATTGTGGGCCAAACGTTTTTTTGTTTCAACATGATTCCATGTGTTATTTCATAGTTTTGATGTCTTCATTACTATTCTACAATGTAGAAACTAGTCAAAAATAAAGAAAATCCCTTGAATGAGTAGGTGTGTCCAAACTTTTGGCTGGTACTGTATGTCAGGCTGAAAACAACAGACTTGGACTGTTTGATCAAGCAATGTTGCATACATCTCTTTTGTTGTTGTTCTGGATGAACGAGCCCTGAGCTCTAATAGGCACGGTGTTGGTAGTTTGGCACAGAAATATGCACATAATACCACTTTTTTTTGTTCGTGTTGAAATCTTCCCTGACTGCATTTAGGCCTCTGAAAATCAATGCAGAGGAGCCACTTAAAACTGTTGAGACACTACTCTAGTAAGAGAAACCACCATTATGTAAGACACTCAACAGAGCGAGACTAAGAGGTTGAGTCCACAATGGGAAATGTGTTCAAGAGGTCACCAGAGGACACCGTTCAGTGTGTTCGGGACAGGACAGGATGGGTATGGGGGGGGGGTCATTCCATCACCAGCAGTGAGGCCTGTTTCCTCTGAGCTTGTGAGACTCTGCTGCTTTGTTGCACATCACTTCCTGCTCCTCTCTGTTGTCAGGGTGGACGCCAGGCAGGAGGAGGGGTGGGGGGTTAAAGTTTCCAGTGTCATCACTTTTCTGTTGCGCTCTAACCCTGGTTCCCTTAACACCTACAAAAAGTCAGGAACCCCCTCCTCAAACCAAGCAAACTATTTCTACCCCCCTCTTCCTCCTCCTATTTCCCCGTACCTCTATTACAGGAACAGACCTTTCACAGATAAACTGTGGTCTGACACAGTATGATGCACGGACAAACACAAGTGTTAAATTGCCTGCACCACAAGCCTGGTTTCTTTGTTTAACTGTATGTTCTAGTGAGTCAGATGTTTGTCTTTGACTGGAGAGGTATCATCTATATCTGTTTATCCTTACTGTCTGTAATGGATATGAATCACCAGCATCTTCCTGTGTTTATCAGCACTCTGCTCCTCTCTCATTTGTCTCTGCCTATCTCTACTTTCAGTCTGTCCATCCGACTGCAGCTGTTCAGCTCCAATCACCCCTGTTCAGTCTCCTGCAAGAGCAGAAAGCCACGTTCTGTGCAGCTTGACCGTCCTTAGCGTGCATACAAGTATGTGAATCTCTATGGTTTGTTTGGGTGTGCAGCCTACATGTAATTCACCTGAAATATCCTTGCTGCCCACAAAGGACTATGCCCAGTGAAACAGCTCAATTGTACCTGTCTTGACGACCTGTCAGTATCCTATAATTATTTTGCATTTCTATGATAATATTCTCACCTGATTCACCAAGAGATTGATTACCCTTCATAGTGACTGATGAGGATCTCCTCGGCTGGTACAGTGCAGTGGAGCATTGCCAGCATGAGCATTTACAATACAGTAGCAACACCAGCGAGCTGGTCCAACAATAATCCATCACTTCCGTCATAAGTGGTACAGCCCCCCTGGGTCTCCCCGGGTTGACCCCTTTAAAACTTTCTTGTAGTGCCCCGGCGAAGTGGGGAGTTAAAGGCTGCCGGTCACAATTACACACTAGCGGCGGTCACACCCACATTGTCTTCTGTGATGATATTTGAGTAAGGATACGACGTGTGATAGATGATGAAACAGTCAGCCTTTGGACTACATAGGCAGGTAGCCTAGTGGTTAGAGCATTGGACTAGTGACCGGAAGGTTGCAAGATCGAATCCCTGAGCCGACAAGGTAAAAATATTTTGTTCTATCATTGAGCAAGGCAGTTAATCCACTGTTCCTTGGCTGCCTTGAAAATAAGAATTTGTTCTTCACTGACTTTGCTTAGTAAAATGTAAATAGAGGACTGCTGGTGATATCATTGGTGCATAAAGGCAATGCAAATACATCACTTTTTATATTCGGGTTCATCTCACCACTTTGTGACAGGTAATATTCCGACTTAATATCCTGTAAACTATATGATACATTTGTTGTACTAAATTTGCACAGAGCACACAGCACACACCACGAACTTGGTGGGCCTATATCGAAACACGCAGAGTAGGCTACATGCTAAATATTTGAAGATGCTTAAAATCTTTACATTTCCGAGAAAGATGTATCAAATATGGTAAAATGCTGCTCTCACTGTGAATGAGTACCCAATTGGAAAGTATGAATAAATGATATGTGCACAGCTCTTGGAGTTTTACGGTAAAAGGGTGGCTGCTGAAACGTGGCTGGCTGAAATTGTGTCTATTTTGTTGGCGGCTCTGATCCGCTCGGTACAGCCCTATACAATCATTGGTACAGCTCTGAGCAGCGCCAGCCGGACTGGACAGAAGAGATCGCCGCCAGTTCTCCGTGCAGAGCGAATCACCTCGGCGCGTTCGTCACAAATAAAAGCACACAGCCAGAAGGCAGCCTATTCTACGTCGATTCATGGAATTATTGTCAGGTGGCGTAGGTTGCATTTATTACCAATTCAGTTCGATAGTTGTGGCTTCTACCCATCCTGCCTGAAGGTCACAAGCGGAGCTGCTCAGCACCGACCGCCGCGCCCCTTCAGGACTTCGTCACCCAGGTAAATGTTTTGGAGCGTTAAATCGATTAACATGGTGTACATTGTGTGTATAACACGGTGTACATTATGTGTATATTGAGCAATTGTTTTGAGGTGCTGCTTTTACTAAGTTGCATTGCTTGCAACATGGATGATATTAGATGATTCTATAACGCTATTTTGTTTTAAAGCCTACTGCAACTAGAAAGTATAGCCTATATCAGCTTGTTTTAATTATGCATATGGAGGGATTTATTTGGGAAAAGTATGCTTGTTTTTGTAAATGTATTTGTATTTTTTTATATATATATTTTTTTTTACCATTATCCATCTCCAATCGCCAATTGTAGACTGCATAAACCCCACATCCTTTTGCCTAGGCTACATGTAATAAGACTAACTGAATTTTCCTCTTAGCATAATCAAGATTATATGGCTATTTTTTAAACTATTGGCTATATACATTTATAAATAGTTATAAATAGTTGACGGGTATGGCTTTGGGCTGATAGTTTATATTCTCTACATCGGATAAGACCTATTGATTGAGAGTGGGCGATTGGCAGTAAAGCAATGTAAAAAGAAAACGTGTGCGGAGAGAGAGAGAGAAAGAGATATGTCACATGAATATTTTACACACATTATAGGTGTATATTTATATGAAATAATGAGGGGTATTGCATAAATGCAATTAATTTATAACAGATCTAAATAATTCAGATTGAATTACTGTAGCCTGCATGTGAAATTAACAAAATCTTGGGGCCTGTTATAATATTTGGGGGGAAAAAGACAAAGTAGGCCTATCTAGATTGGTGACATTTAGTAAATTCCACTAAAGGTGTAATAACAACTCAATGTGGAATTGCCTGGCACCTTGTAAATCCCAAGACAATTAGCCTAATTAAATTGAAATAGTACCTTTAGTTGTATTTTTTTCTTGCAGATCAACGAGCATGTTTCACCCAGCTAATGAAACCGTGTCTGCTCTTATCTCGCTGATCATAAACAAGTCATCCAGAGCGCATAATAAATTAGCTTGATAAATCTGTTCAACAGAAGGCTAAATCTCTAGCACGAGTGAGGTCCACAGTGGATGTTTCCTGCAGTAGTAATCTTTGGTAAACCGCTTTGAGATATAGATGACAGTATGAAAACTCATTAACCTGTGGCCGGAAAATCAAACGATTCTCTTTCGATTGTTCTATAGGCTTAGTGGGTGTAAACATTGTATTGCGACTGCGTGTGGCGCTAATGAACAATGACCATGTATGTTATAGGAAAATAGAAATCATGCAGTATAGTTCTATGAGAAGCTGTGGAGATGAGAGGCAACATGTCAGACATGGCCTTGTCAAATTGCCTTGCAGAGTTGACTTGCGTCCTATGCGAGGTTCCAGGGACCGTGCCTTGTCTCTGTGCGCACACAGCTGTTTGTTGTAACACACACAGCGGGTCGCTGTCGGGGTTTGTTTGCATCATAGCTGAACTCCCGCAGGGAGAGTGATTATTGATGTGTTATGAATGATGCGGAGACATGATTATATTACCATTTTTGTATATCCTACTGTACTGCTTATGATTTGTTTGTGTGTGCATGTGTGCGTGGCTCAGCTGTCAGGTATAGAGACAGACTGTTTTTTCCATCGCTAACCCGGTGTGACCCCAGCTCTATTGGAACCACACTAAATAATAGTTCGATTTAGAGAAGATCGACAATGAGGAGAGAATTCAAAACAATTCACCGTTAGCAGCGCTGCCGCAGAGACAAAGAGCACTTTCTCTCCCGGCTGCCTTACACTGAATGATTCTAGCCAATTCTAGGCCTTGGCTGCCTGGCACAAATTGCATGCCAACCGGCGATGTCTTCAAGTAGGCGTCAATACTTTGTCCCGCTCTAAAAAAAAACGAGGAGGGATGATAGGCAGGCCAGTGGATATAACACTACGTTAGCCTATAGCCTCACCCACACCCCCACCAATATCTCCTCCCTGTCATACTGAACAGTGTGAGGACAGTACGAGTAAGGCAGTCACGAATCTTCTTTGGATACATCTATGACTGTGGACCTGCCTACATTCACTCTTTCACTCAGGGTTCTCAACGACTGTGGAATGGACAGGTCCGTGTTCATTGATTCATGTAACCACAACCCTTCACATGATATGGTCTCTCTGACTCACCTCCCTCTCTCTTTCTGTCTCTCTCTGCCGGCGCTACCATCATGGGCCGCTCATTGGTGTTTAACAGAGCTGGGTGTGTGTATATTAGAGTATGGCAGGTCAGTGGTTCAGGGGGTTATTTTACATTGACGTCTGCGGTACTTTACGGTGAAATGTCATCACTTTGTTTCCTACTGTCTGCTGTTATTACAGACAGTCAAACATGCAAATAAACTCAGACAGTGTGGGCTCTGGGTATAGCCAGTTAGCTCCCTCTGAACACACGCACGCACGCACACACACACACACCAATACATACATACACACACACACACACACACACACACACACACACACACACACACACACACACACACACACACACACACACACACACACACACACACACACACACACACACACAGACTGGACTGGGTTCTGGGAGATTGCAGGAATAAAAGGAGGCACATCTGTGCTGTCCTCCCACTCCAACGGTCCATGTTTGCCCCCCACCCTGGTCTTTTGGCAGAGGTGGTCATGTTGTGTGTCTGTGTTGGTGTGTATGCTGGCAGAGATGGCTTAGTAGGGTTTAGTAGCGTTCGGTATGATCAATATGCTCCTGTCTTACTGTGAAATGAGTCAGAAAGGGCAATGTGGAGCCGGACTGCTGCTGTTGCTATGGGGGAAGAAGGGTACTCAGTTTCCATCAAGGGAAACAATGACTTGTGTGTCAATGTCACCACGGCCTGTGCTGTTTTCTGGGCGCTTTGGGCTGCTTTTTCTCCACATACATTATCTGTGTAATATGTTTGTGTGGACATGCGTGTGGGTAGGAAAGAAAAAGGTATTGTCTTTTTCTGTTTCTCTTTGTGTTGTTTTGGAAATATCTATGTGGGTGTGAGAGAGAGAGAGAGAATTTACTGTAAAGGACCACATAAATCATTCAGAGCGATGTGCTGTGCAATGAGGGCGGTGCAAGAGCTAAGATATGTGTTTTACATGTAGGTTAGAGTGCATGGCATACTATTTTTTTAAAACAACAACATTATTTCACCTTTTATTTAACCAGGTAGGCCAGTTGAGAACAAGTTCTCATTTACAACTGCGACCTGGCCAAGATAAAGCAAAGCAGTGTGACACAAACAACAACACAGAGTTACACATGGAATAAACAAACATACAGTCAATAACACAATAGAAAAGTATATATACAGTGAGTGCAAATGAGGTAAGATAAGGGAGATAAGGCAATAAATAGCCCATAGTGGCGAAATAATTACAATTTAGCAATTAAACACTGGAGTGATAGATGTGCAGAAGATGAATGTGCAAGTAGAGATACTGGGGTGCAAAGGACCCAAACAATAAATAACAGTATGGGGATGAGATAGTTGGATGGGCTGTTTACAGTGGGGCTATGTACAGGTGCAGTGATCTGTGAGCTGCTCTGACAGCTGTGCTTAAAGTTAGAGAGGGAGATATGAGTCACCAGCTTCAGTGATTTTTGCAATTTGTTCCAGTCATTGGCAGCAGAGAACTGGAAGGAAAGGCGGCCAAAGGAGGAATTGGCTTTGGGGGTGACCAGTGAAATACACCTGCTGGAGCGCGTGCTACGGGTGGGTGTTGCTATGGTGACCAGTGACCTGAGATAAGGGGGGGCTTTATCTAGCAAAGGCTTATAGATGACCTGGAGCCAGTGGGTTTGGCGAATAATATGAATTGAGGGCCAGCCAACGAGAGCGTACAGGTCGCAGTGGTGGGTACTATATGGGGCTTTGGTGACAAAATGGATGGTACTGTGATAGACTGCATCCAATTTGCTGAGTAGAGTGTTGGAGGCTATTTTGTAAATTATATCTCCGAAGTCAAGGATAGGTAGGATAGTCAGATTTACGAGGGTATGTTTGGCAGCATGAGTGAAGGAGGTTTTGTTGCGAAATAGGAAGCCGATTTCTAGATTTAATTTTGGATTGGAGATGCTTAATGTGAGTCTGGAAGGAGAGTTTACAATCTAACCAGACACCTAGGTATCTGTAGTTGTCCACATATTCTAAGTCAGAACCGTCCAGAGTAGTGATGCTGGACGGGCGGGCAGGTCCTGGCAGCGATTGGTTGAAGAGCATGCATTTAGTTATACTTGCATTTAAGAGCAGTTGGAGGCCACGGAAGGAGTGTTGTATGGCATTGAAGCTCGTCTGGAGGTTAGTTAACACAGTGTCCAAAGAAGGGCCATAAGTATACAGAATGGTATCGTCTGCATAGAGGTGGATCAGAGAATCACCAGCAGCAAGAGCGACATCATTGATGTATACAGAGAAAAGAGTTGGCCCGAGAATTTAACCCTGTGGCACCCCCATAGAGACTCCCAGAGGTCCGGACAACAGGCCCTCCAATTTGACACACTGAACTCTATCTGAGAAGTAGTTAGTGAACCAGGCGAGGCAGTAATTTGAGAAACCAAGGCTGTTGAGTCTGCCTATAAGAATGTGGTGATTGACAGAGTCGAAAGCCTTGGCCAGGTCGATGAATACAGCTGCAACGTAGTCTCTTATCGATGGCGGTTATGATATCTGGAACAGTTTGGGTCTAGAGTGTCTCCCCCTTTGAAGAGGTGGATGACCGTGGCAGCTTTCCAATCTTTGGGGATCTCAGACGTTACGAAAGAGATATGGGGGGGGGGGGTGTATGTGTGGCAGTAACCAGCACCTGGAGACAAACAGAGGGAGATGGATGGAGGTTGAGAACGATGGGGATGCATGGAGTAGGATGATAGATCGGTGGAGGTTGAGAACGATGGTGATGCATAGAGTAGGATGATAGATGGGTGGAGGTTGAGAATGATGGGGATGCATAGAGTGGGATGATAGATGGGTGGAGGTTGAGAACGATGGGGATGCATAGAGTCGGATGATAGATGGATGCGGATAATTGTTTTGCCATAAAGTGCCCCCTTCCCCTTCCTGATATGAAAGTCATCTGTTTGAATACAACACCCCTTCACCCCCAATATGAGCTACCATACCAACCCTTTCACATGCATGCACAGATATGATCAACATTCAAATAGACTGCCAGCCACTTGAGGACGGACATACAGAGATATACAGTAGACTGACCGACAGTGTTTGTGCAGTATGTTTTCAGTGGAGACTAGCTGACTTGCTGTTCACTGTTGCTGCTGCTGCTGCTGCATCTGGGGACTGGGGCTGGGAGAGAGCAGGGCATTGTGGGAGTAGTCTGGTTCTGGTTGGTTGGCTCTGGCTCAGTCTCCAGCAGGCAGCCAGGGCCCAGCCCCACTCTGACAGCAGAAAGAGAGAGAGAGTGAGGGAAGGAGAAAGAGAGGGCCTGTAATTAGCACCAGGGGCTGGCTGCCACATTCCACGTCTGTAAATGACAGAGTGTAGTGGCCTGCCTACCTGCCTGCCTGTCTGTCTGCTGAGCCGATAGAGCGTCCAGCTCTCTGCCATACGACCCTGTCTTTCCCTTCTCTGCCCTCGACTAGCTGAGCCTATCCAGACCCCCCCATCTCTCTCTCTCTCTCTCTCTCTCTGTCTTTCATTTCAATTCAATTTTAGGGGCTTTATTGGCATGGGAAACATCTCTCTCAATTCAATTCAATTCAAGGGGCTTTATTGGCATGAGAAAGGTGTTAACATTGCCAAAGCAAGTGAGGTAGATAATATACAAAAGTGAAATAAACAATAAAAATGAACAGTAAACATTTAACATACAGATGTTTCAAAATAATAAAGACATTACAAATGCCATTTTATCTATTTATACAGTGTTGTAAGAATGTACAAATGGTTAAAGTACACAAGGGAAAATAAATAAACATAAATATGGGTTGTATTTACAATGGTGTTTGTTCTTCACTGGTTGCCCTTTTCTTGTGGCAACAGGTCACAAATCTTGCTGCTGTGATGGCACACTGTGGTATTTCACCCAGTAGATATGGGAGTTTTTCAAAATAGGGTTTGTTTTCGAATTCTTTGTGGATCTGTGTAGTCTGAGGGAAATATGTGTCTCTAATATGCTCATACATTGGGCAGGAGGTTAGGAAGTGCAGCTCAGTTTCCACCTCATTTTGTGGGCAGTGTGCACATAGCCTGTCTTCTCTTGAGAGCCATGTCTGCCTACGGCGGCCTTTCTCAATAGCAAGGCTATGTTCACTGAGTCTGTACATAGTCAAAGCTTTCCTTAAGTTTAGGTCAGTCACAGTGGTCAGGTAGTCTGCTACTGTGTACTCTCTGTTTAGGGCCAAATAGCATTCTAGTTTGCTCTGTTTTTTTGTTAATTCTTTCCAATGTGTCAAGTAATTATCTTTTTGTTTTCTCATGATTTGCTTGGGTCTAATTGTGCTGCTGTCCTGGGGCTCTGTAGGGTGTGTTTGTGTTTGTGAACAGAGCCCCAGGACCAGCTTGCTTAGGGACTCTTCTCCAGGTTCATCTCTCTGTAGGTGATGGCTTTGTTATGGAAGGTTTGGGAATCGCTTCCTTTTAGGTGGTTGTAGAATTGAACGTCTCTTCTCTGGATGTTGATAATTAGCGGGTATCGGCCTAATTCTGCTCTGCATGCATTATTTGGTGTTCTACGTTGAACACGGTGGATATTTTTGCAGAATTCTGCATGCAGAGTCTCAATTTGGTGTTTGTCCCATTTTGTGAAATCTTGGTTGGTGAGCGGACCTCAGACCTCACAACCATAAAGGGCAATGGGCTCTATGACCGATTCAAGTAATTTTAGCCAGATCCTAATTGGTATGTTGAATTTTATGTTCCTTTTGATGGCATAGAATGCCCTTCTTGCCTTGTATCTCAGATCGTTCACAGCTTTGTGGAAGTTACCTGTGGCGCTGATGTTTAGGCCAAGGTATGTATAGTTTCTTGTGTGCTCTAGGGCAATGGTGTCTAGATGTAATTTGGATTTGTGGTCCTGGTGACTGGACCTTTTTTGGATCACCATTATTTTGGTCTTACTGAGATTTACTGTCAGGGCCCAGGTCTGGCAGAATCTGTGCAGAATATCTAGGTGCTGCTGTAGGCCCTCCTTGGTTGGTGACAGAAGCACCAGATCATCAGCAAACAGTAGACATTTGACTTCAGATTCTAGTAGGGTGAGGCCGGGTGCTGCAGACTTTTCTAGTGCCCACGCCAATTCGTTGATATATATGTTGAAGAGGGTGGGGCTTAAGCTGCATCCCTGTCTCACCCCACGGCCCTGTGGGAAGAAATGTGTGTGTTTTTGCCTATTTTAACCGCACACTTGTTGTTTGTGTACATGGATTTTATAATGTTGTGTGTTTTACCCCCAACACCACTTTCCATCAATTTGTATAGCAGACCCTCATGCCAAATTGAGTCAAAGACTTTTTTGAAATCAACAAAACATGAGAAGACTTTGCCTTTGTTTTGGTTTGTTTGGTTGTCAATTAGGGTGTGCAGGGTGAATACATGGTCTGTTGTACGGTAATTTGGTAAAAAGCCAATTTGACATTTGCTCAGTACATTGTTTTCATTGAGGAAATGTACGAGTCTGCTGTTAATGATAATGCCGAGGATTTTCCCAAGGTTGCTGTTGACGCATATCCCACGGTAGTTATTGGGGTCAAATCTGTCTCCACTTTTGTGGATTGGGGTGATCAGTCCTTGGTTCCAAATATTGGGGAAGATGCCAGAGCTAAGGATGATGTTAAAGAGTTTTAGTATAGCTAATTGGAATTTGTTGTCTGTATATTTTATAATTTCATTAAGGATACCGTCAACACCACATGCCTTTTTGGGTTGGAGGGTTTTTATTTTGTCCTGCCCTGTCCTGTCCTGTCTTGTCTCTCTCTCTCTCTCTCTCTCTCTCTCTCTCTCTCTGCACGTGTGTGTGTCCCTCTTGCTACAGTGCCTTGCGAAAGTATTCGGCCCCCTTGAACTTTGCGACCTTTTACCACATTTCAGGCTTCAAACATAAAGATATAAAACTGTATTTTTTTGTGAAGAATCAACAACAAGTGGGACACAATCATGAAGTGGAACGACATTTATTGGATATTTCAAACTTTTTAACAAATCAAAAACTGAAAAATTGGGCGTGCAAAATTATTCAGCCCCCTTAAGTTAATACTTTGTAGTGCCACCTTTTGCTGCGATTACAGCTGTAAGTCGCTTGGGGTATGTCTCTATCAGTTTTGCACATCGAGAGACTGAAATTTTTCCCATTCCTCCTTGCAAAACAGCTCGAGCTCAGTGAGGAGTTGAGCAGTTTTCAGTTCTTTCCACAGATTCTCGATTGGATTCAGGTCTGGACTTTGACTTGGCCATTCTAACACCTGGATATGTTTATTTTTGAACCATTCCATTGTAGATTTTGCTTTATGTTTTGGATCATTGTCTTGTTGGAAGACAAATCTCCGTCCCAGTCTCAGGTCTTTTGCAGACTCCATCAGGTTTTCTTCCAGAATGGTCCTGTATTTGGCTCCATCCATCTTCCTATCAATTTTAACCATCTTCCCTGTCCCTGCTGAAGAAAAGCAGGCCCAAACCATGATGCTGCCACCACCATGTTTGACAGTGGTGATGGTGTGTTCAGGGTGATGAGCTGTGTTGCTTTTACGCCAAACATAACATTTTGCATTGTTGCCAAAAAGTTCAATTTTGGTTTCATCTGACCAGAGCACCTTCTTCCACATGTTTGGTGTGTCTCCCAGGTGGCTTGTGGCAAACTTTAAACAACACTTTTTATGGATATCTTTAAGAAATGGCTTTCTTCTTGCCACTCTTCCATAAAGGCCAGATTCGTGCAATATACAACTGATTGTTGTCCTATGGACAGAGTCTCCCACCTCAGCTGTAGATCTCTGCAGTTCATCCAGAGTGATCATGGGCCTCTTGGCTGCATCTCTGATCAGTCTTCTCCTTGTATGAGCTGAAAGTTTAGAGGGACGGCCAGGTCTTGGTAGATTTGCAGTGGTCTGATACTCCTTCCATTTCAATATTATCGCTTGCACAGTGCTCCTTGGGATGTTTAAAGCTTGGGAAATCTTTTTGTATCCAAATCCGGCTTTAAACTTCTTCACAACAGTATCTCGGACCTGCCTGGTGTGTTCCTTGTTCTTCATGATGCTCTCTGCGCTTTTAACGGACCTCTGAGACTATCACAGTGCAGGTGCATTTATACAGAGACTTGATTACACACAGGTGGATTGTATTTATCATCATTAGTCATTTAGGTCAACATTGGATCATTCAGAGATCCTCACTGAACTTCTGGAGAGAGTTTGCTGCACTGAAAGTAAAGGGGCTGAATAATTTTGCACGCCCAATTTTTCAGTTTTTGATTTGTTAAAAAGTTTGAAATATCCAATAAATGTCGTTCCACTTCATGATTGTGTCCCACTTGTTGTTGATTCTTCACAAAAAAATACAGTTTTATATCTTTATGTTTGAAGCCTGAAATGTGGCAAAAGGTCGCAAAGTTCAAGGGGGCCGAATACTTTCGCAAGGCACTGTATATCCACTTGTCGCTCCCTCTCTGTGAGGGTACAATTTTTCTCAATGCTTCCAGCATTTCACTCCTTGCACTCACTCTTTCTCTACCCTCTCTTTCTCTCTCTCCATCTCTGTCCCTCATCCCCTCCTCACTAGCTCTCTCTCGTGTCTGCTACTGTGTGGTCAGGCCTACTGGCAGGCAGAGCTGTGTTGCCTCTTGTTTTATTCCACATCACATCCACAGCGTTTTCTTTTTTTCATGCTGTAATTTGGAGCAAAAGGCTCCCCTCCTCCACTCGCCTCCCCTGGGTCTGGGCTTCAATTGATTTGTTTTGATTTCAGTAACTTCAGTCCTCCATGGAGCGACCATGCTGCAGCGTGTCTGTTTCCCTATGTGTAGTATGACTAGCTTTTCCCATGTCAGCTGAGGAATGTACAGTGCATCTGCGGGGTGCAGACTAACTCAGAAGTATTTTTAAGGGAAAAGGGGATTGTGCTACTGTAAAATGGAAAACATTTTTTACATACGAACGGATAACGTCATCACGGCTCAATTAAGTGTGAATGCGCATCATTTCTCTTCAGAGAGGCAAGCAGAAGAAGTTTGCGTAGTTTAAATGGGTGTGGGTTTTTTTCGGGTGGGGAAAGGAACATTTAGTGTTTGTGAGTGTGTGGATTAGTGAGTCTGTGAGTAAGAGTGAGAGCCCCCCCCCCGGTGTCTGTGTGCATGTCCTGTGTGCTCCCCCGGAGTGCCGCGTCGCCATGTGTCCTCTGTGCGTCTCTGTGTCTGAGGCTGAGGCGGTGCTAATGGGACAGCTGTCTGGGCTGATGGATGAGGCCTGGCCAGGCTGAGATGGTGACCCTGTTGGGGGGGGGGTTGTCTGGGGAACCTGCCCGCCTGATGGAGCACTTGCTCTGTCTGCTTGCCACCCGAAAGTGAGCTGACAGGGACCCGCTCCACGCTCTCACCTCTCTCTCTCTCTCTCTCTCTCTTCCTGGCACTCTCTCTTCCTGACACTCTCTCCATTTGACCCCGGCCTGTACCACTAGTATGCCTTTGTTGATGGATGGCAGAACAGTACCCAGTTCCCAGCGACTGTCACTGTCCCACAGTTCCACAGACTCCCTGTCCAGTCTCTCTGACAGTGGATGTCCGGAAAAGTGTTTCCAGTGGAACGTTGCTGGAGATGCAGTAATGTTATGTGATTTTCCTCCAGTTCCTCCATAAATATATATAACGTTGCTGGAGATGCAGTAATGTTATGTGATTTTCCTCCAGTTCCTCCATAAATATGTATAACGTTGTATTGTCACATACACCGGAGAGGTGCAGTGAAATGTGTTGTTTTACATGGTAAGCCAGTAGTAGTACCGCGCCCCTGGAGCAAATGAGGGTTAAGTGCCTTGCTCAAGGGCACATCGACAGATTTGTCACTTTGTCGGCTCAGGTATTTGAACCAGCGACCTTTCGGGTTACTGGCTCAACGCTCTCACCGCCAGGCCACCTGCACTGTGTGATGGTCACAGGAGTTACTCCTGCTCCAGAAGGACGTCATCACCAGGAGTAATGAGAACTATGTGGACATATCGGCTCCTTTTTATTTTTTTTTACAGGCACCGAAGGGGGAGGTTTACTATGATACCGGTATGATCTGCTCCAAACTGCTGATCCAGGATCTGTGTCCTAGCTCAACCCCCACGGGAAAACTAGAGGAAAAATACTGTTCCTGAATCAGGGCTTAGGTACTCTCAGCACATATATCAGCCCAGAGGGACAGCAGTTGTACTCTGAGCCTGGTTCATTCTTACATCCTGTGTTCTCTCACTCAACGGACATGAAGAGTGGATCTCCTGAGAGCTCCGAAGCATTTATAGAGGATCAGGCTAAACTTGAATCATTTATCCTGTTGACACAGAGATGTGTGTGTGTGTGTCTTTGTGCTGTGAATTTACTCCACGCCCTTTAACTCCACAAGCTGGTAGCTTTTCTTTCTTACAACCTTCGTCTCTCATCTTTTCACCTCGGCCGTGTATTCCCAGATTCCTTTCTGCATTGTTGACGGCCCCCTGCCTGTCTGTCTGAATGTCTGTCTGTCTGCCTGTCTATCTGCCTGTCTGTCTGAATGTCATTTTTTTTGCATGCACCTCCCTGAATGTCTTTTAACTGTAGCCTTTTATGCAGAGGAGAGGCGAGTTCAGCCCATCGTTTCAGGTAATTGCGTGTACAAGGTTTTTGTTTTCAGTATCATTTTTGGCTCTTCAAAATACATTGTTTCTTTCCCCCGATCTCTGTTTCCTTCTGTCTCTAGTGTGTGTGTGTGTGTGTGTGTGTTTAACCTTTATTTTAACAGGGAGCTATGCTGCGTGTGTGTGTGTGTCTGCCTCAAATTGTACCTTCTAATCACAACCACAAGGGCGGCGCCATACTCATAGTGCCCCTACCACCTTGTCATCTGTTAGAAAATGTGACAGCAGATCTACAGTCTGGTGTGTTATCTGCAGTTCACATGAAGTTCACACTGAAATCACAATGTGTTCGCATTAAACTTACATGTCAGCAGAATGGGGAGGCTATGTGTTGGCTGGTGGTGTGTAGAGGGTAGAGGTTTTGATATGCCATTCTGTGCATTGAAGTATTTAGATGCGCTTACAACAGATATTTCCTTCCAAGAGGACAAGTGCTTAACCTGTTGCGTCGAGCCATCCCGGATCCGGGATCGTGAATACAGCCTCAAGCTCATTACCATAACGCAACGTTAACTATTCATGAAAATCGCAAATTAAATGAAATTAATATGCTAGCTCTCAAGCTTAGCCTTTTGTTAACAACACTGTCATCTCAGATTTTCAAAATATGCTTCTCAACCATTGCAAAATAAGCATTTGTGTAACAGCTAGCGCAGCTAGCGTAGCATTTAGCGTTAGCATTAGCAGCATTTTTACAAAAACCAGAAAATCATTCAAATAAAATCATTACCTTTGAAGAACTTCAGATGTTTTCAATGAGGAGACTCTCAGTTAGATAGCAAATGCTCCGTTTTTCCTGAAAGATGATTTGTTTAGGAGAAATTGCTCCGTTTGGTGCGTCACGTTTGGCTACCAAAAAAACCCGAAAATTCAGTCTTCAAAATGTCGAACTTTTTTCCAAATTAACTCCATAATATCGACTGAAACATGGCAAACGTTGTTTAGGACCAATCCTCAAGGTGTTTTTAACATATCTCTTCGATGATACATCGTTTGTGGAAATGTGCTTTCCCCTCTGAATCCCAGGAGAAAATGCCTGCGGCTGAAGATTACGCGCCGATTTACACAAAGGACACCGGGCGGACCAGTGGTAAATGTAGTCTCTTATGGCCAATCTTCCAATGATATGCCTACAAATACGTCACAATGCTGCAGACACCTTGGAGAAACGATAGGAAGGGCAGGCTCATTCCCGGCGCATTCACAGCCATATAAGGAGACAATAGAAAACAGAGCTTCGAAAATTCTGCCCATTTCCTGGTTAAAGTATCATCTTGGTTTCGCCTGTTGCATGAGTTCTGTGGCACTCACAGATAATATCTTTGCAGTTTTGGAAACCTTAGAGTGTTTTCTCTCCAAAGCTGCCAATTATATGCATAGTCGAGCATCTTTCCATGACAAAATACTGCGCTTAAAACGGGCACGTTTTTTTATCCATAAATTAAAAGAGCGCCCCCTATATCCAAGAAGTTAAATTCTCCATTGGACGTAGTATTTATGAGGGCCAAGTGGAGTCTGTAGAGGTCAAGGGAGGTGATGTAGACTCATTTACACCATATGTGAGTTAGTTTCCTCATCATCTGTTATGTTGTGGAGCTCAAACCTGCTTTTCCTGACCTGCCACTCCTCTCTGCACTGCTGCTCTGCTGAGAGAAACACAACCTGTGGAAAATATGTACTGAGCCTCTCTCTCTCTCTCTCTGCACTGCTGCTCTGCTGAGAGAAACACAACCTGTGGAAAATATGTACTGAGCCTCTCTCTCTCTCTCTCTGCACTGCTGCTCTGCTGAGAGAAACACAACCTGTGGAAAATATGTACTGAGCCTCTCTCTCTCTCTCTCTGCACTGCTGCTCTGCTGAGAGAAACACAACCTGTGGAAAATATGTACTCAGCCTCTCTCTCTCTCTCTCTCTCTCTCTGCACTTAGAAGCAGTCAGTGACATCACACCTCTCCTGACATTTCTTAAGGTCTCCATTTTTAGACACATCCACCCTGTGTTGTCACACGTCGGCCTGCCAGCAAGATCGGAGAGTGTGTATGTCTATGAGAGGGTAGATTTCTGGTGATTTGAGTGTATGTGTCTCATCAGCAGAGATACTTTGAATATTGATTTTCAGTCAGTAAAGTTGAGCGGTTTGTAAAACACATTGTGTTGTAACAAGGGCGTGCTGTGCGAGTATCCATTTAGAGACAATGGATAACATGCCTCCCATTGACCATCTAGAGAGCCCTCCCACTGGGATCCCCCTATAGAGCAACACAGATTAGCCTCTGTAGGTGTGTCATCACTCTGTAAATTCTGTCCTGTGATCTCTCACACACTGACCTTCTCCGGCTCCCTGCCTCTAAACAACTCTTTAAAAGAGTGTGGAGAAAAAAAGAGAGAAAGAAGTCAGGTCTGGTTCTGTGGCTCCAGATTGACTTCCTGGTCTCCACATGAGCCAGACAGATCTGACGGCCCACAACGCCCGTACAGCGGTCACCTCCCTCCTTCATCCGTACGCTTAACACGGTCTTTGTCTGCCAACAATGCTGGGATTTGGGGCTGGTCCACCCGCTGGTGAGATATGATTACCTTTCTTCTCTGTCTCTGCCTCTGTCTCTTTCACCCTGCTAATGCCAATGTTTCATTCGCTGTTTGACTGGAAACTAGTCAGTGGAACTTTAGCCGTTGGCTACACTCAGAGGTCCGAACGTCCAAGGATCACCCATGAGGCACATGCAACGTTCCACTCAGCTCTATTCTTTGACAGCTTCCAATATTTTCCAAAATGCGAGTCGTTTTTTGTAATAATGTATTTTTAGCTCTTGCGTCAGAGATGTTCAAAGCTCATTAGCAGTCACTGAAGAGTCTTGCACCATGCGGTCAGCAGCACACCTCAGGGAATAGAGATGGACTGACAGGTCATGTTTTTTTTGTTGATTACTAGAACTTTGACTTCTACCCTCCTGCTGTTTGTGTGTGTGATGTGCCGTGGGAATGTGTCGAGGCGCGTTTCCTCTGATTAGCATCAACTGTTCTGATGCTAATCTGGCCTCATTACATTTCCTCTGCTGCTCTTTGGCTCACGGGCTCTCAATTTGTCTCCAAGGAAGTGTGTGTGTGTGCATGTCTATCGGTACGCGGATGTGTGTGTGGCTGACTGCGTGTGTGTGGCTGAGTGTTTTCCCGTCGTGGTACTACTGGTTGTGTGATTGTCCTTGTCCTTGTGATGGTTAGATATTCGTGTCATACCGGCCCATGGAGATTGAGATGTTGGGAAAACACTAACTATACTGTATCTCTAAAGTCTAGACATTTATATCTGAAGGTATGCCCTCAGTACCCTGCCCTTTACCATTACTCACCAGTCTGGCTGGCCTTGTCTAGCTGAGGGATGTTGCCCCAGACAGCCCCAAACCCCCAGGCATGACCAGACCTGCTCTCTATTTCTCTCTCTATATATACAGTATATATATATATATATATATATTTCTTTCTCTCTCTATATTTCTCTCTATATTTCTCTCTCTCTATTTCTCTCTATGTATTTCTCTCTTGCTCTATCTCTCTCTTTCTCTCTTTTTCTCTATATTTCTCTCTCTGTATTTCTCTCTCTCTCTGAGAGACACAATTTGTTGACATTCTACAACACATAAACTGGGGAACGTAACAGTCAGTATAGCTATGTACTTATAACATAGAATGTGTGGAACATAAAAAGTATGTATGTGGATGATGTCAGGGACAGGCTATTGTCTTCCTCCCATGAGCTCTCTGTGGCTCCGCTCGTCCTCTGTGTTTATATTTAGTCCAGTAAAAGATGATACAGTTAAGAGGCATTCAACACGCACGCACGCACACACACACACACACACACACACACACACACACACACACACACACACACACACACACACAGACAGATAGTGTAAACCCTTCCTCCCTCTTTCTCTCTCTCCCACAGTCTCTTGCTGGCAGCTGTTTGTCTTTGATGTTTATTCACAGGAGTGTTGTTAAGGAGATCCTGGGAGTTGGGGCCTGCCTACCACTTTGTTAGAATTCCTCACTTCACCGAGGCAATTACACAAAAACTCAACCTAATGATTTAAAGTCCCCAGAAAGCATTGCAGGCAGACTGCAAGGTTATGGCGCATTAAGTTAAAATCGAATAACTGTCTGTTAGATGACAGCAACTGCTCATTTTCCTCTCAATTTGACTGAAGGGCTTCGGTGAATAAAATGTGTACTTTGTTTTTCTTCAGTGGTACCACAACCTGTAGATGATCATTTCTGTTTGTTAGAGATAAGGAGAACTAATAGATTATTTTTGTGGAGACGGTCATGCCGACAGCCTTGTGATGGGCTGTGTGGGGGGTATGTGGAGGGTGTGGGTGAAGAGGAAGGAGGGAGCAGGGTCCTGTACTCCCCCAGACATTGACCTGGCCTGGCTCCAATTTGGACTAGGGCTTGACCAAAAGGCTCTGGGTTGTGTTAGAAATTAGACACTGCGTCAGAGATTAAGCCCTGTGTGCAAACGTCCGAATTCAGACACACAGACACACACACACACACACACACACATAAACCCACACCCTCAAGGCGCCAGTCTCTCTGTAAGGTCTGTGGGCTGTTCTGTTTTCTGTCCCTGGCTTGGCAGATGGTATTCATTGAGTTGAATGGGGAGAGAAAAGGGCTGATAGTTTGACAGTGACTGTGGCACAGATTCTGAGGTGCAGTGTTCCCTAGACATCTGCGTAGTTACCCCACGACTGTATGTGAATGGGGTGGTGCACGTGTGTACGCATGTGTGTATATGTTGCAGGCGGTGTGTGTGTGTCACATGCAGTGTGTGTCTGTTGAGGGGGACAGGAGGTCGCTGGCACCATAATAGGTTGAACAGGCTGGTGGTATTGATCGTTGCGGAATTAGTGGAGTGATATCAAATACATCAAACTCACAGTTTCCAGGTGTTTTGATGCCGTTCCATTTGCTCCGTTCCGGCCATTACTATGAGCCTCTTGTGTTGAGGGGAGAGCACAACCTGGGGCAGCAAGGGTGAAAAGATAATGTAGCATCAAAGCTCTTTCCAGCGCTACCTCCCTCTGTGACCTCCCTCTCTTTTTCTCTCTTTTCTTCATCCCTTTCTGTTCCAGTTATTGCTATCCTATTTCTAACTGCATTGCCCCCCCCACCACCACCACCACCACCACCACCACCGCCTTCTCTCGGCTTGGTCAGGCCAAACTGTTCATTTTGCAGTAGCAGCAGAATCCACATCTCAAGGGGTCAGCAGTAGATTTGAGCAGCTTTAATAGACACCACCTCTGTATTTATTAAGGCTGGCTTATTGTCTCAATGGATGCTTTGTGTGCTCTAAGATCTGTTACCTTGCTTAAGTAGAAATGCAAATCAGACAGTCAAGTGAAAAGGCAAGCCAGATCCCAGGATTAAACTGCTCACCAGATTAGTATTTGCTCAGATTATGTGAGCTACTGTATAACTCTTCAGAACAGGAACTCTTTAGACAGAATGGGTGTATTCAAACAGACCGTGTGTGTGTGTGTGTGTGTGTGTGTGTGTGTGCGTGCGTTTAGGCCTCTGACTGCTAAGTGACTTGTGTTTTCTTCTAGAAAGTAGTACAGCTTGCTGAGGGCAACAAAAAAAATGTCAGAAGGACTCAATTGACTTTAAAATCCTCTCTTAGACAATTCAAAAGTCTGGTGGTTGCGAGATAAACGGATACCGTCTTGATGGAGAGAGAGAGATGGAAAAAACCACCCGCAGCACTGGAAAGCAAATATCACTGGTTCCAAATGAAGAACACGGCTACATTTCACTGACTGTACTTTTGTTCTAGGGAGCGTTTTATTGGGTTGAAGTTCAACCTCCCTTCTCTCGTACACCAATAGAAAGAAAAAGGTGCTATCTAGAACCTACAAGGGTCATTCGGCTGTCCCCCATAGGAGAACCCTTTTTGGTTCCAGGTAGAACCCTTTTTTGGTTCCAGGTAGATCCCTTCTGAGTTCCATGTAGAACCCTTTACACAGACAGTTCTACATGGAACCCAAAGAGTTCTACCTGGAAGCAGAAGGGGTTCTACCTGGAACTAAACAAGGTTCTCCTATGGGGACAGCCGAGGAATCGTTTTGGAACCGTTTTCTTTCTAAGAGTGTATCACCTGTG